>NW_018408567.1:1310942-1400970 GCF_002113885.1 Mizuhopecten yessoensis
GGGGGGGGGGGGGGGGGGGGGGGGGGGGAATGAGTATGTGTTGTTGCGTAACAAAATACCATGTGCTCCAATTAATGGCAGGGTATTCATTAATCATTAAGCTTCCCATAAAAAAAATATTTTTGTCCATTTTGGCTAAAGTGATTTTGACTAATTTGATATATTGGTGCCAACCAGAGCCAAGGGGATTCAATGTGGTTCCACTGTGGGCAGATGAGCAGTGCTGATGTTATAAATAATATAATATTTTTTGTAGGGAAAAAGAGCAGGTGAACTATAAAGGCTTTTTGGCCTCCGTTTGATTCATAATGTTAAATTAGTGAGGAGCTCTTGCGAATCCACGCATGGATCCGCCTAAGAAAGTTACCACTATTTTCTACATATGTTATGCAGTGTCATAAAGCCATCACATAAATAATGTTAATGTAATGTGTGTAATATCACTCGGAAATGACGTCACAATTGAATAGGAATAATCAATGTGACGTCACGTCATTGTGAAGCGGACGCTATTTTCATCGTTTCAGAGGCGGCCAAGTGCAAAATATTCGTCTTAGATCACAGTTATACAGTTTACTTTGTATTATATGGTAAAAAGAATCTGTCATTTGTTTCCCTTCATATTAAATTTATGATACTCGTTTTGGATTTTAAAACTTGTATCATAAATCTAATATGAAGTGAAACTTATGACAGATCCTCTATATCATTTTAGGGGAAAAAAGCAAGTGAGCTATTAAATCCTTTTGGCCTCTTTTTAGCATAACTGGTCCGAAGGAGCGGCATCCGTCGTCTGTCGTCCGTCAATCAACTTTTCCTTTAAAACACTACTAGTCCTGAACAGCCCAGTAGATTTTAACTAAATTTGGTCTGGAGCACCCTTAGGCCAAGGACATTCAATTTTGTATAAACGGTGACTGTGGCCCTCGTGGGGGCAGAGGGGTGGGGTTCAATATGGGAAATAGAGGTAAAACCTTTAAAATCCTTATCTACCATAAAGATTATGGGGTTTTATCCAAATTTGGTCTGGAGCATCCTTAGGCCAAGGGGACTCAATTTTGTGTAAACTGTGAGTTTGTACCCCCTGGGGGCAGAGGGGCGGGTCCAATAGGGGAAATAGAGGTAAAATCTTTGACATTCTTCTATCATAGGGAAAAAGGGATTTTATCCTAATTTGGTCTTGAGCATCCTTGGGCCAAGTTGAATCAATTTTGTATAAACGGTGGGTATGGCCCCTTTTGGTGCAGAGGGGCTGGGCTCAAGAGGGGAGTTTGAGGTTTAAATCTTTAAAATCCTTCTCCTTCTGTACCATTGGAGGGATTTTATCCAAGCTTGGCCTGGAGCATCCTTGGGCAAAGGCAACTTTATTTTGTATAAACATCAGGTGTGGCCCCTCTGCACTGTGTCCCCACTGGATGCAGAGGGGCAGGGCTCAAAAGGTGAATTTGAGATTAAAATCATTAAAATCCTTCTCCTTCTCCTTCTGTACTATTGGAGGAATTTTATCCACATTTGACATGGAGTTTCCTTTGGCAAAGGGGACTAAAATTTGTATAATTGGAGGGTGTGGATCCTCTGGGGCCCAATAGGGGAATTTGAGGTTTAAATCTTTAAAATCTTTCTTCCTCTGATTACCATTGGAGATATTTTATGTAATAAGAATAATTTCCCATGGTTGCTTTATTCTCCAGGTGAGCGATACAGGCCCTCTGGGCCTCTTGTTTATCTTAGGGTGCATTGAGTTGTAATTGAGCTGAGTGTACCCCACCAATCTCTGGATCAGTGCTTGAAATTGATTACATATTAAAAAATATTTCTGTGTTTGCAGGACCAGAACGAGACGGTCCTTCCAGCTGTAATGGAAATGGAACCTATCGCCTCAGCAAGAAATGGCTACGTCTGAATCAGCTGAGAGCTGTGCTTATAAAACGATTTCACTACATCACACGTAACTACAAGGGACTTTTCTCTCAGATCATTCTGCCAGCTTTGTTTGTGTCTGTCGCCATGACCGTGGCTCTGTCTGCTCCGAAGGTTAAGGACCCTCCTCCAATTGAATTGAGCCCTTCACAATACTTCAATGTCACTCAACCTAAAGGAAACTACATTCCTTATACAAATGAAAATCCGAGGATTACAAACTATTCCGACTCGTTGGATGCAGGTCCTTTGGAACTGATGCAGACATTTCACTTGGCGTCTGGTGTGGGTGCGACTTGTGTTTTGAAGTCTACACATGATCGCACATTTGGCTTTCACAACCCCAGCAACATCACAGGAAACCAGAAACAGTTCGAGTTGTTATACCGGTACTACGAGACACAGTGCGGAAAGGTGTTTGTGTCGGGGATACACATAAAGAGCTATGTCCCCAGAGTACAGATTATCAACAACGAGGACAACTTAGATGACAATTACACGATTCCTTCACCAGGTACTTACCTAAATTACAAAGAACAAGTAGATACTATTTATTGGGTTCTTTTTGCAGTAGTGTTATTTTTGTTGAATTATTCAACCCGAAAATTCATCCACAGCGGAAACAATTTCCAGATCCAGATATCGTTTTACGATCTTGTCAATATTAAGATATTGAAGTATTGTTGCTTACGTACTGAAACTGAACAAGAGGCCTACAAATACATGTTTAAAATTAGTAGTCAGATAAATGTGCTCTAGTAATTTTTTCAGGTCAATTTCAATCAAACTATCTGACACAACTGACCTACCTGTTTTGCAGCTAAATCTTCACCACACGTGTATTAATATTTTGATGAAAAAACACAGAAATAATAATAATTTGAAGCTTTATACAGTGATCTTTTTACAAATGAATATTTATGTATTGGTGTTTGATATACAAGTCATATATTTTAACTGTTTTAAAACTAAACTAGTTGCAGAAGAAATACATGTATTATTGACTGTATTGTATTGTTAACTTCTGGTTTATGTCATGCCCTGTAGAGAGCCCATCAGAGGAGATTAAGTACTACCCTACCTGTCACTGTGCAAAAGATAAATCGGGCTTCGTCTGTCCGGGATCCAGCACATTTTCCCATCCACCAGATTTCCAGGTGGTAACCAGGGACAAAGTCCAGAACGTCACAGGGACCAACACTGAGAAGTTCCTCCTGTACACCCAGGACGCCTTGTATCGACTACACAGGTATCGAATTAGAACAAAGTTGTTAGCTGCCGATGCTCTGTATATAATGCATACTCCTTTATATAGTTATTTTAATTCACGGGAAGGTTATTTTTATTGTTTGCCCACATTTTTACAGCCAAATTCCGGCTGCTTACCCTAGCTAAATAAATTGCTTGTAGTAATAAAGAAACCAGAGGAATGTCTTCCAAATTTGAATAACAATAATGCCATATTTTCCCAATTCATGTAGAACAGGCTGTTGTAAAATCTTGGTTGAAAAACACTGTTAACAGGACAAAGAAATTTGAGGACCATTGGGAATTTTACTTTAATTGAATGTAGGCTACAAAAATGAAAAATCGATTTTGTGAACAATCATAAAACTAAAAATTAAAAAAAAAATGTTTTTAGATATGGAGCATTTTCATTTGGTTTGGAGAGCAACGTGGTCCCTGAAGGTTTTGGAAAATCTGCCCCGACGATGTTTCGCAAGTTTGCTGTGAGGCGAGTGGCCAAGGCTTGGTACAATCACAAGGGCTACCATGCTATGCCGGTCTTTCTCAACACCATCAATAATGCCATTCTGAGAGCCAATCTTCCCAAGTCCAAGGGACACCCGGCTGCATATGGTGAGTTAAGTGATTCCTTCTATAAATTCCCAGTAACCAATTGGTAGCTGATCTGTAAATAATACTGCTCTTAACAGAAGCAGAAGCATTTCTGGTTCAATTTTGGGGATTTGTGATAGTGCTCCTTAAGGATACACGAGGATCAAAACAATTAAATTAATGACAAAAAATATGTGGTGCCTCTTCATACGCCAATGAAATGTGTATGAACATATAACAGACAGGTGTTACGTATGTCCAGTGAATTGGTATTATAGACATGTTTGGTCCATATTTCAGGTATAACTGTGATTAACCATCCCCTAAATCAGACCAACAACAAGCTCAATAAAGACTACATGTAAGTATTTATCAAATCCTGAGTTTTGTAAAATTGTGCAGTGCCTTTGATTATGTCAAGTGACTGTCACAGATTTAATAAGTGATTTTTAACATTGTTTGTATAACACTGGCACATTTATGCTTCAGATAGGTAAGTGAAACCTTTCAAAATGAATTTAGAGATGCACTGTGCCAGTTTGTGATATGTTGCCAGAACCCCCCCCCCTTCAATGACAAACCAATACAAAATCATATATTGTACTGAGGTTTCCATATGAATATACATGTTCATATAATACAACACAATAAAACAGACTTTCATTTAGATAAGTAGTACATATGTGTCAGTAAATAAAAAAACTGATAATTGAGGAAAGGGATAGCTGATGATTTTGACTGTTTACATTTTCCCCTAGATTCCAATGCTTTTCTTTCCTCAACAGTTGAATTCATTAAATGTGTCTTATTGCTTAACTGATTTACAGTATCATACAATACTTGAATAATCATACAATACTTGAATAATAACATATTGACCTGGTGTTCCTTTCTTGCTGCCATGCAGTCTCCAGGGATCCGATGTTCTCATCTCCATCTTCATCATTGTTGCCATGTCGTTTGTGCCGGCCAGTTTTGTCGTATTCCTGGTGTATGAGCGTTCCATCAAGGCCAAGCATCTACAGTTTGTCAGTGGCATTGACCCAGTCATGTACTGGCTTGGTAACTACGTGTGGGATATGGTAACTATGTCAACATATTTAATATTAATTCTATTCTGTTATTAATGTAATTATGACTATACAATTTGTGCTTCCATGTTAGTATCAAAGGGTAAACAAATATTTTCAAACACTATTATGGGATGTATTCCCACCTCACTATTATGGGATGTATTCCCACCTCTACTATTATGGGATGCATTCCCCCCTCACTATTATGGGATTTATTCCCCCCTCACTATTATGGGATGTATTCCCACCTCACTATTATGGCATGTATTCCCACTTCACTATTATGGGATTTATTCCCACCTCTCTATTATGGGATCTATTCCCACCTCTCTATTATGGGATGTAGTCCCACATCACTATCATGGGATGTATTCCCATAATAGTGATGTATTCCCACCTCACTATTATGGGATGTATTCCCACCTCTACTATTATGGGATGCATTCCCCCCTCACTATTATGGGATGTATTCCCACATCACTATTATGGGATGTATTCCCCCCTCACTATTAGGGGATGTATTCCCACCTCCTCACTATTATGGGATGTATTCCCACATCACTATTATGGGATGTATTCCCACCTCACTATTATGGGATGTATTCCCACATCACTATTATGGGATGTATTCCCACCTCTACTATCATGGGATGTATTCCCGCCCCTACTATTATGGGATGTAGTCCAACATGACATCACTATTATGGGATGTATTCCCACATCACTATCATGGGATGTATTCCCACATCACTATTATGGGATGTATTCCCCCCTCCTCACTATTATGGGATGTATTCCCACCTCACTATTATGGGAAGTATTCCCACCTCACTATTATGGAAGGTATTCCCACCTCTACTATTATGGGATGTATTCCCGCCTCTACTATTATGGGAAGTATTCCCACCTCACTATAATGGGATGTATTCCCACCTCACTATAATTGGATGTATTCCCACCTCACTATAATGGGATGTATTCCAACATGACATCACTATAATGGGATGTATTCCGACCTCAATATAATGGGATGTATTCCAACATGACATCACTATTATGGGATGTATTCCCACCTCACTATTATGGGATGTATTCCCACATCACTATCATGGGATGTATTCCCACCTCTACTATTATGGGATGTATTCCCATCTCTACTATTATGGGATGTATTCCCACCTCACTATAATGGGATGTATTCCCACCTCACTATGATGGGATGTATTCCAACACGACATCACTATAATGGGATGTATTCCCACCTGTACTATTATGGGATGTATTCCCACCTCACTATTATGGGATGTATTCGCACCTCCCTATAATGGGATGTATTCCAACATGACATCACTATAATGGGATGGATTCCAACATGACATCACTATAATGGGATGGATTACCACATCACGATTATGGGATGTATTCCCATCTCACTATTATGGGATGTATTCCCTCCTCCCTATTATGGGATGTATTCCTACCTCACTATTATGGGATGCATTCCCCCCTCACTATTATGAGATGTATTCCCACCTCACTGTAATGGGATGTATTCCAACATGACATCACTATAATGGGATGGATTCCCACCTCTACTATTATGGGATGTATTCCCACCTCACAATTATGGGATGTCTCCCCCCCTCACTATTATGGGATGTATTCCCACCTCACTATTATGGGCTGTATTCCCACCTCACTATTATGGGATGCATTCCCACCTCACTATTATGGGATGTATTCCCACCTCACTATCATGGGATGTATTCCCACCTCACTATTATGGAAAGTATTCCCACCTCACTATTATGGGATGTATTCCCACCTCACTATTATGGAAAGTATTCCCCCCTCACTATTATGGGATGTATTCCCACCTCTACTGTTATGGGATGTATTCCCACCTCACTATAATGGGATGTGTTACCACATCACTATCATGGGATGTATACCCACCTCACTATTATGGGATGTATTCACACCTCACTATTATGGGATGTATTCCCAACTCTACTATTATGGGATGTATTCCCACCTCACTATCATGGGATGTATTCCCACCTCACTAATATGGAAAGTATTCCCACCTCACTATTATGGGATGAATTCCCACCTCACTATAATAGGATGTATTCCCACCTCACTATAATGGGATGTATTCCAACATGACATCACTATAATGGGATGTATTCCCACATCACTATTATGGGATGTATTTCCACCTCTACTATTATGGGATGTCTCCCCACCTCTACTATTATGGGATGGATTACCACCTCTACTATTATGGGATGTATTCCCACATCACTATTATGGGATTTATTCCCCCCTCACTATTATGAGATGTATTCCCACCTCACTATTATGGGATGTATTCCCACATCACAATTATGGGATGTATTCCCCCCTCACTATTATGGGATGCATTCCCACCACACTATTATGGGAAGTATTCCCACCTCACTATTATGGGAAATATTCCCACCTCTACTATTATGGGATGTATTCCCACCTCACAATTATGGGATGTATTTCCCCCTCACTATTATGGGATGTATTCCCACTCTTATGGGATGTATTCCCACCTCACTATAATGGGATGTATTCCCACCTCTACTATTATGGGATGTATTCCCACCTCACAATTATGGGATGTATTTCCCCCTCACTATTATGGGATGTATTCCCACCTCACTATTATTTGATGTATTTCCACCTCACTATTATGGGATGTATTCTCACCTCACTATTATGGGATGTATTCCTTCCTCACTATCATGGGATGTATTCCCACCTCACTATTATGGGATGGATTCCCACCTCCCTATTATGGGATGTATTCCCACCTCACTATTATTGGATGTATTCCCACCTCACTATCATGGGATGTATTCCCACATCACTATTATGGGATTTATTCCCCCCTCACTATTATGAGATGTATTCCCACCTCACTATTATGGGATGTATTCCCACCTCACTATAATGGGATGTATTCCAACATGACATCACTATAATGGGATGTATTCCTACCTCACTATTATGGGATGTATTCCCACCTCATTATTATGGAATGCATTCCCACCTCTACTATTATGGGATGTATTCCCACCTCACTATTATGGGATGTATTCCCACCTCACTATTATGGGATGTATTCCCACCTCACTATCATGGGATGTATTCCCACATCACTATTATGGGATTTATTCCCCCCTCACTATTATGAGATGTATTCCCACCTCACTATTATGGGATGTATTCCCACCTCTACTATTATGTGATGTATTCCCACCTCACAATTATGGGATGTATTCCCCCCTCACTATTATGGGAAGTATTCCCACCTCACCATTATGGGAAGTATTCCCACCTCTACTATCATGGGATGTATTCTCACCTCTACCATTATGGGATGTATTCCCTCCTCACTATTATGGGATGTATTCCCACCTCTACTATTATGGGATGTATTCCCACCTCACTATAATGGGATGTATTACCACATCACTATCATGGGATGTATACCCACCTCACTATTATGGGATGTATTCCCACATCACTATTATGGGATGTATTCCCACCTCTACTATTATGTGATGTATTCCCACCTCACAATTATGGGATGTATTCCCCCCTCACTATTATGGGAAGTATTCCCACCTCCCTATTATGGGAAGTATTCCCACCTCTACTATCATGGGATGTATTCTCACCTCTCCCATTATGGGATGTATTCCCACCTCACTATTATGGGATGTATTCCAACCTCAGTATAATAGTATGTATTCCCACCTCACTATAATGGGATGTATTACCACATCACTATTATGGGATGTATTCCAACCTCACTATTATGGGATGCATTCCCACCTCACTATAATGGGATGTATTCCCACATCACTATTATGGGATGTATTCCCACCTCACTATCATGGGATGTATTCCCACATCACTATTATGGGATGTATTCCCACCTCTACTATTATGTGATGTATTCCCACCTCACAATTATGGGATGTATTCCCCCCTCACTATTATGGGAAGTATTCCCACCTCTACTATCATGGGATGTATTCTCGCCTCTACCATTATGGGATGTATTCCCACCTCACTATTATGGGGTGTATTCCCACCTCACTATAATGGGATGTATTACCACATCACTATCATGGGATGTATACCCACCTCACTATTATGGGATGTATTCCCACCTCACTATTATGGGAAGTATTCCCACCTCACTATTATGGGAAGTATTCCCACCTCTACTATCATGGGATGTATTCTCACCTCTACCATTATGGGATGTATTCCCACCTCACTATTATGGGATGTATTCCCACCTCACTGTAATGGGATGTATTCCAACATGACATCACTATTATGGGATGTATTCCCACCTCTACTATTATGGGATGTATTCCCACCTCATTATTATGGGATGTATTCTTATAGTGTTATTGATTCCTTTTTTCTATTCCAGTGTAACTATACCATCCCAGCATTCTGTATCATCATGATCCTCCAAGTGTTTCATATCCCAGCATACACTTCACCACAGAACATGCCAGCTGTGGTGTCCCTGTTCCTCCTGTATGGGTGAGTGTACCTGGCTACCAGGATCTGGTACCTAAATTAATATATGTATATTGATGACTATAATTGGTACTTCTAAGGATGTTTTAAACAGTATGGTTGATCTGACTGTATGGGTGATTTATTTTTGTTAATTTTACCTGTATGGGTGATATACCTATTTGGGTAATTTACCTGTATTAGTGATTACCTGTGTGGGTAAATACTTTATGCCAGTATGAGTTAATATATGTAATTTACATTTATAGTTGACAAATGTAAATTTCACTCTTGTGTTTGTCTAACTTTGTACCTGTATGGGTGATCTACCTGTACAATTGATTTGCCTGCACAAGTGATTTACCTGTATGGGAGATTTACCTGTACAGGTGTTTAACCTGTAGGGGTGATATACCTATACACTTGATTTACCTGTACTGTTATGTATTAGTTATTTACCTGTATGTAAGAGGATGATCTGTTGTATGAATACATAAATTTTGAAATAAAAGCACTGTATATAATAAATTGTGATAAGTCATTAATATTAGAAAAATTATCCTGAATGTTGTGAATGGTCTGTAATATTTTAACCATTCCACAAAGGTTTTCCAGTTGTACATTTACTAACATATTCATTACTTTTACAGGTGGTCCATTACCCCGGTGATGTATCCAGCCTCTTTCCTGTTCAAGGAACCAAGTACAGCCTATATCTGTCTCATTGTCATCAACCTCTTCACCGGCATCACCTGTATCGTTTGCAGCTTCCTCCTAGAAATCTTCTCCTACGACAAGGTCAGTCCAATGTTGCTCTACGATAAAATCTATTTACAGACATGTATAGAGGTCACTTGTGTATAATGACCACTATCTGTAAAATATCTACGACAAGGTCAGTTAAAGGTCAGTTAAAAAACATGTTATAGTAACAGAAACCTGTGAAGAGAGGTAACTTCTGCCTAAGGATATTCTTTCTGTACTGTCTCCTGATTTTAAATAATGTAAAATTGTTCTTACATTTAGTGTATTTAAAAAACTTTTGTTTTTTTACTTCACAGGACCTGAACAGAATCCATCTGATCCTCAAAGATGTGTTCCTCATGTTCCCCAACTACTGTCTGGGACGAGGACTCATGGACATTGCATTCAATGAATACAAAAATGAATTCTTCTTCAAAACAGGTCAGTCTTTTAAAACAAATAGATTATCCACTTTTACAATCCACTTTTTTATGCCCCCTCCCTTCCCAGGAAATGGGAAATGTATGTAATTATAATGTTGCCCATATCTGTTCATTTGTCCTGGTGAAGTAAGATGAAATTTAATACAGTACAAGATTCAGTACTGCAATACCTCATACAAGTCCATGTATCAGGATCCATGTCCAAAGATAAGGTCAATGTTATGATTTACAGAAAATGTTTGATTTCCCTTCACTGTCCTCCATTTTTCAGACAGATATTGATGAAACACCACACAAGTACCCTTGTGCAAAGGTCAAGATCTCTGTTATTAGTTAGACAATTCTTGTGATTTCTCGCAAGTCCTCATTTTCCATCATGTTTGGATAAAAAATACCTTTAAGTGCTTACGTTTTCTGTTGTGAAGTCGATGAATAGAAAATCGTTGGCGCTGATCTATCATCCTTACTTTCGGTCACAATGTAATGAAACTTCACACAAGTGTTCCTTACCTATGATACCCTATACAATAGTGTACTTTAATGTCTTGAGTCAAAGGTCAAGGTCACAATTGTTTTGAAAAGAAAGTGTTTAACTTATAAATGGAAGAAGGAACAGCAATGGGGTCATTCGTGTCTTTCAGCCATTTTTCTAGGGTCATGCTTCTCTCACAGATGTTGTCTGTAGTACCTTTCCGATCTGTAGGACATTGTCTAGTTATCGTTTTAAATTTTCTTTTGAGAAATGAAATTGAGAGAGGTTGAGATTTCAGGCACTACAATAAATTATAATATTTTTGTTTGCAGGACAGTACAACCAGATCAAAAGCCCCTTCACCTGGGAGTTGACCTCTAGAAACCTTGTTGCAATGGCCATTGTTGGGGTCAGCTTCTTCCTACTGACGTTGCTATTAGAATTTAAATTTTTCATCAAAAGTAGCTACAGGTGAGCATTATAGCTGACATGCTATATAGATGTTGTTTAGAAAAAAATCGAGTATAGTAAGATGTTTCATATTTTTGTGACCAATTTTTCTTGGAATTCACGAGATTAGTTATGAAATCATATATGTCTGTGAAATTGGATACCAGTTAGATTGATGACTGACTTGTGTTTTACTCGAATAAGGCGTAAACCCCACTCGCTGTCCAGTCTGGCAGATGAGGATATAGATGTTGCTACGGAGAGGAAGCGGTTGTTACGAGGAAGTGGTCGTTACGACCTCATTAGGATTGAAAACCTCACAAAGGTAAGAAATAGTCGTAACACTACTGATGCAGAATCTGAAAAAGGCAAGAACATGTAGTATAATAATTAGATATCTGCGGAGCCTGGTTTCATAAATCTTGTTTGGAGTTTGGCTACTGGAGTGATGCCAAATCTTGTATTATCACCGTTTGAAATATAGGTCCTTGTATTATATGGCCTGAAAACTGGCTGTATGTATCACTATGGTAAGATTCACCAGGGCTCAGTTGTTCAAAAGGTGATCAGTGATTAGTGCAAATCTTAATTTTTGTGTATCTTTAAGACTCAACCTTTGAATTAGTTACGACTTTCTAGGTATCAAGTATTCAGTTGAGTGAATGTACATGCAAAATTGTGAGATTTTCCGTGGTATATTGACAAAATTATTAAAGGTTATAAAATGTCGTTAAACTGTTACTTTTAGCTAACCACCTTTTGAACAACTGGGCCCAGGTGTCTGACTAGATAGTACAAGTGTGATATCTGAAAACACTTTTTGATAGAAGATATTTTTTGTCAGTTCTAGCTAACTCTAACTAAGAATGATTCATTGTATAATTATCTTATGTTAATCATGTTTTACAGGTGTATAAAACACGGAAGCTCGGACGCCACCTCGCAGTGGACAGATTGTGTCTCGGAGTACCCTCAGGGGAGGTAAGAGGCTTGGAATAGTGCCTTCGGAGAAGTAAAAATGCTTTAGATAAAAGATTTGTGACAAATTAAGCAAATATAAAAAGATTGCTGATACATGTATAACCTAATTCTACTCTCTGTTGTTGGGACCTAATCCTTTTATCTATTGTAACAAATATCTGATTATCACAATTTGGGATCGTTTTGATTTAATGGAAATGTTCTTTTAGTTCTTTTAGAAAATTGAATTGAAGTAAAGTGATCTTTCTTTTTTACCCGTTCCTAGTGCTTTGGACTATTAGGGGTGAATGGAGCAGGAAAAACAACAACATTCAAAATGTTAACGGGGGACATACAGCCGACCAGTGGGGACGCTCATCTCAACAGAGACAGGTTTGTATAATTAGACTCTTTAACCATTAGTCTCTGTAACGAGCAATGTGATTGGTTGATGATTGTGTAACTTAAGCCAAATTTCAGTTCATATTCAGCAAATCCTTGAAAATCCAAACAAATAAGGAATAGCTTAATAGGGCCTGTGACAACAAGATTAGTAGTGGTTTTATATCAGGACAACTGTATTAGTGGTGGCAGGATAGTGGGACAACTGTATTAGTGGTGCCAGGATAGTAGGTCAACTGTATTAGTGGTGGTTTTATATCAGGACAACTGTATTAGTGGTGGCAGGATAGTGGGGCAACTGTATTAGTGGTGGGTTCATGATAGGACAACTGTATTAGTGGTGGTTTCATGATAGGACAACTGTATTAGGGGTGGTTTTATATTAGGACAAATGTATTAGTGGTGGGTTTATATTAGGACAAATGTATTAGTGGTGGTTTTATATTAGGACAAATGTATTAGTGGTGGTTTTATATTATGACAAATGTATTAGTAGTGGTTTCATATTAGGACAACTGTATTAGTGGTGGTTTCATAGTAGGAAAACTGTATTAGTGGTGGTTTTATATTAGGACAACTGTATTAGTGGCGGTTTTATATTAGGACAAATGTATTAGTAGTGGTTTCATATTAGGACAACTGTATTAGTGGTGGTTTCATAGTAGGAAAACTGTATTAGTGGTGGTTTTATATTAGGACAAATGTATTAGGGGTGGTTTTATATTAGGACAAATGTATTAGTGGCGGTTTTATATTAGGACAAATGTATTAGTAGTGGTTTCATATTAGGACAACTGTATTAGTGGTGGTTTTATATTAGGACAACTGTATTAGTGGTGGTTTTATATTAGGACAAATGTATTAGTGGTGGTTTTATATTAGGACAAATGTATTAGTAGTGGTTTCATATTAGGACAACTGTATTAGTGGTGGTTTCATATCAGGACAACTATATTAGTGGTGGCAGGATAGTGGGACAACTGTATTAGTGGTGGTTTCATGATAGGACAACTGTATTAGTGGTGGTTTTATATTAGGACAACTGTATTAGTGGTGATTTCATAGTAGGACAACTGTATTAGTGGTGGCAGGATAGTAGGACAACTGTATTGGTGGTGGCAGGATAGTAGGACAACTGTATTAGTGGTGCCAGGATAGTAGGACAACTGTATTGGTGGTGGCAGGATAGTAGGACAACTGTATTAGGGGTGACAGGATAGTAGGACCACTGAATTAGAGGTGGCAGGATAGTGGGACAACTGTATTAGTAGTGGTTTCATGATAGGACAACTGTATTAGTGGTGGTTTTATATTAGGACAACTGTGTTAGTGGTGATTTCATAGTAGGACAACTGTATTAGTGGTGGTAGGATAGTAGGACAACTGTATTGGTGGTGACAGGATAGTAGGACAACTGTATTAGTGGGGCCAGGATAGTAGGACAACTGTATTAGCGGTGGCAGGATAGTGGGACAACTGTATTAGTAGTGGTTTCATATTAGGACAACTGTATTAGTAGTGGTTTCATATTAGGACAACTGTATTATTGGTGGTTTTATATTAGTACAACTGTATTAGTGGTGGTTTTATAGTAGGACAACTGTATTAGTGGTGGTTTCATAGTAGGACAACTGTATTAGTGGTGCCAGGATAGTATAGTAGGACAACTGTATTAGTGGTGCCAGGAAAGAAGGACAACTGTATTAGTGGTGCCAGGATAGTAGGACAACTGTATTAGTGGTGGCAGGATAGTTGGACAACTTAGTCTTGGCTGAATAGTAAGACAACCAGATTCGTGATGGCTGGATAGTGGTAATTCACAATAAAATTTACTGATTTGAAAAGGCTTCAAAGTCAAGTTTCAACATATTGTATTATTTCGTGTAACATTGTTGAATTCTTTGCAGGTACGTATTTATCACACGAATTGTTTTATCATATGATTTGTAGCCTTCAGGTAAATCTGCTGTATTTAGATGAAGTTAATTTTTGTCTGTAATTAATTTTCACCAGTGTGCGTAAAGACATGCTGTCATTACAACAGAAGATTGGCTACTGTCCGCAGTTTGATGCGTTATTTGACGAGTTGACAGCTCGGGAGCACATCCAGCTGTACGCCAGACTGCGAGGAATACCGCCTAAGGAGGAGAAACAGGTAGGGCCTTATCTACCTCTGGGTCTGGAGGGATACTTTGATAAATGTAAACTTATCATCATCAGGATTGAAATAATTTGTTAGAGAGAAGATGCCTTTGATTTCTCTCTGCTTAATCTGTTCGCTACAACTGTAGTTATAAAGTACTGTATGCTTATATCAATCTTGACAGATGTCTTTCAAATGAATTGAGCCAGGTGACCTAATTCTTTTAGTCGTATCGGACAGACAGTCTCATCCAATTCTATTGTAGAAATTATATATTGCTGTCACTATTTTATCAATCACTTATATTAAAGTATATTTCTCTGCTTCTCTCTTCATTTAATCTATACTGTAACAAGTATAGTTATCTATTCTCAAAAAAAGTACATTTCTCTTCTTAGAAACACTACAGATAAAGTACCTTTTTCTACTCTTAGTGAGTCCATTATATTTCTCTACACTCAATATCTACAGTAAAAGTATATTTCTCTAATCTCCCTTTAAACCAATAATAAGGAGTTTGTACAGTATTTTGAAAGTGTTTTGTGTGATGTTTAGGTTGTGGAGTGGGCCCTAAAGAAGCTTGGTCTGACACAGTATGCTGACAAAACTTCAGGAACCTACAGTGGGGGTAACAAGAGGAAGCTGTCCACAGCCATAGCTCTCATAGGCCATCCACCCGTCATCTTCATGGTGAATATTTCCAAGTATCTGTACAGTACTAATTACTCTTGGATGGTTTCTATTCTATGTATTAATTTGTATTAGGTAATACCATCTGCGTATGTGAAGGTCTAATTAGTTATCACAGACAGGTGCCCCAGCAGAGAGTAAATGTTTCTGTCCAAGGTCATCAAATGACCCATATGACCTTGAATTCATGTCAAGGTCACTTTTATGTACCTGTTGATCTGTTAGTCAGATCGATAAGCTAGGTCAATGTCACTGCTAGGTAGATACCTCTCATGTGACTTCAATTTAAGATAATAACAGCATCTTCCACAGATGTATAATACATGTGTAAATGTGTATGTATATGGTCTACATGTGTTGATATGTATTTTCTGTTACATAGGATGAGCCCACCACAGGTATGGATCCTCATTCCCGCAGATTCCTGTGGGATCTCATCCTCAGCCTTGTACGAGACGGACGAAGTGTTATCCTTACATCTCACAGGTAAAAATTAGGAAACACTAGTTCTTTCACTCTGCATAGTACTTCTGAGAAAACCTTGTTTTTTTATAAAAAAAATAGTTGCACAGTACTTCTGAGAAAACCTTGGTTTTTATAAAATTTTCAGTTGGTAACTTTACTCATGAACCAAACGTGAGTATGATGCATTACATAGCACAGAAATATCTTTGTACAATGTATTCTGTCTAAACCAGATTGTCAATGAGTGAATGCCTAGAACCAGGTAATTTGGCCACTTTGGCGAGAATTCCTGACTTGTTATACACTGTCATTATCATAAATCAGTTCTGGTTCGGACAAAATCAAGATGGGAGAGAGCTCAGTTACGACGTTATGTACTCATGTACATGTGATAAACATTTAACTTTTGCCTTTCTACTTTTCTGACATCTACCATTACCACACCCTGTGCCATCAGGGGTTACTTTAGAATGTATTAGTTGGGAGATATATAATGTCCTGCATGCAATAAGTCCAGGGGGACAACACATCATTTCTGACTGAAAGAAGGGACGTCATATTTTTTTGAAGGACAATTGAGTAGCATCTGCTAGCATTTCTACTGAGCAGTATTAGACATGGGTGGGCTAATTACCAGGCATAGGCTTATTGCCGGACAGAAACTGTAGGATAAACACCTACCGGTAATGCTGAATTGACCCACACTTTCGTCATGTGAATAACATTTTGACTTTGAATTTCACTCAAGATTGAATTGATAATGAGGTGAGGACATTAGCTTGTCAATGTTTCTAACTTTTACGTAGAAATAATGGCTGATACACATTTTCTTTCACAGCATGGAGGAATGTGAGGTCCTGTGTTCAAGAATGGCCATCATGGTGAATGGTCAGTTTAAGTGTCTGGGCAGTGCACAGCACCTGAAAAACAGATATGGAGACGGTTACACATTCAGTATCAGACTGAAGGGACCAGACTTTGACCATTCCAGTGAAACAGTCCAGAGATTTGTGGACAGAAAATTCCCTGGTGTAGTATTAAAGGTATGATTTTCTTCTCTATCTGATGGTAAAGTATACCAAACCAACTTATCATTTAATATCAAGAGAGATATCTTCAAATGAAATGGAAATGTCTTTAAATGAAATAATGCTATCTTAAATCAATCTCAAATTGACTACTAAATGTTTCATTGATATCTCATAAATTAGTCAGATATACTAAATTAGTTTTTGAGATACCTCCTCAAGTATATATGAAATGTCTCATAATGTTCAGGTAGATACTACTAGATCGTCACTGTGACCTTTGTTAACAATTTCTGATTACAGGAGCACCACTATAACTTACTACAATATGAATTACGGGGTCAGAGTGTTTCCTTGGCCCAGCTTTTCAACAAACTAGAGGAGGCACAGAAAGACCTTGATATAGAAGACTACTCTGTCAGTCAAAACACGCTGGACAATGTAAGTATACCCAATGAACAAACTACGAACAAATTCATCTCTCAAGGGGTATTTTAATTCATTTGAGATGTAACAAGGTATTTGATTGGTCAATCAAAAGAATTTGCGACAGTAAAGCGATGATATACCGTCCGCAAATTTGCATATGAAGCCCGGATGGCAATTGTTAATGACGTAGATGACCCCGACTGACTCTGACACGTCATGAAATTGAATATTAATGATGCACAAACAATAGCGTGACCCCGAAAGGTCAACTTAATTCCGCCTCATTTTCATATTTCTGATGTCACCAATCCACAGAAGAGAGACCCAGAATTTGAAGAAAACACTCAAAAATGTCTTCAAATCATCGTTTCTTTTGGTGGTTTTGATTGGTATGAATTACGGGGATAACTCTACTGTATTTTGAAATTTGCGGCTTTATATCGTGATTATACTGTCGCATATATCCGTTTTCCTGGTGACGCGGAAACTCAATTTGCCATAATTTAATCATGATATACAGCCGGAAATTTCAAAATACAGTCGGGTTATCCCCTAATTTACTTCCAGGTTAAATCTTAGGGTTGGAGACAAGATGTCCCTTTTAAGTAGAAAATTTGGTGCAATTCAGATGATCACTGCCTTGGATACTGTTAGTATACAGATTCTCTGTTAATAACTCATCAATAAGTTCCGAAGGAACACTGACAACATGACAGAATCTTACTTGTAAGTGAATATCTGAGACAAGTATATCTGGTTTTCTTTGTCATAGGTTAGCTGGGGTTCTGATATCTTATGTTGAGATACTATGGGTGGTCGGGTGGTGCAGTTGATAGCGCACTCGCCTTTCACCAAGGCAACCGGGTTCGTTTCCCTGATCGGATGTGGAAAGGTAAAGGGTCACCTGCCTGAGCATGTGGGTTTTCCCCGGGTACTACGGTTTCCTCCCACATGAAGACCCTACGTGCGCTTACATCCGGCCAACAAGAGTGATTAATATAAGTTGAAATGACTTGTTTCATAGTTGTTGTAAAATAAATAAAGTTTATACTATGATGAGATACTGATATTGTTTCCTATTTCTTTATTTCAGGTCTTTATCAACTTCGTAAAGAAACAGGTGGAGATCGTGGAGGAGAACAGTGATCTCGGTACGGAGGAGGAGGAAGAGGTAGAAGATGATTGTCCAATGATCTCGTTAGATGGACATGATCATGGGCTCGGAATAGATTCAGATGAGGATGATCCGACCTTCAGGATAAATGAGTCGGGTGTAAGTATTAGTACACTACATGATAATAAAATCTTACAACAGTCATACTGAATGACGAAGGTAAAATAATGGTTTCTACAATATAACCTGGTAACTTGAATTACCAGTAGTGAATTAATTTCATTCTTCACACATTGCTTCCCTAGCAAATAAAGTTGCCTCAAAGTGCTGTTCAGGTCCTAAAGCCACAGGTCAAGGCCATGAGTAAAATGTTGTTTTCTGCACAATAATTTCAGTTCATACAGACCTTACAAACGTTTTGGATAGTTTTCCAATTTGAATTGTCAAAGGTCAAGGTCACCGTTGCCAACTATAAATAGAAAACAGATACTTTTAAGACAATATCAGAAATCAAGTGCTGTCATTTTTCAACTTTAACTTTTTCCAGGGATCAGTGTTGTACTGCAATACCTTATTTTATACCAAAACATTTACTTGAAATGAATCTGATCTTTCTAATATATTATATAATAAAGTTATGTATATTGCAAGCTAGTTATGTATATTGCAAGCTAGTAATCATTGCCATTTTGCATTTTTACTTAAAAAACATGTCTATAATAAAATCATGTCTATAATAAAATCATGTTGAATGTCTTTAATAAAAACATGTCTGTAATAAAATCATGTCTATAATAAAATCATGTCTAATGTCTATAATAAAAACATGTCTATAATAAAATCATGAAAATATTTGCTTGAAAGGTTTATGGAGATAAAATTTATTCTTTTTAATTTATATAGACTCATCTTTCTCTCCTGAATATGGAAACCTGACAGTTTTATCTGAACGTCGACCAGTGACACAAAATACAAACATCTGCTCAACTCTGATCTCGGTGGCTGTCCCATCGGTGGCTGCCCTTTTGTGACATTTAATGACCATATTTCTCAGGCATTGCGTCATCATTTCTACTCTATATACAAATTATTTATTTATCTTCAGTGCTTGCTCAAGGAATCAGTAGTCTTGTGAAGTATTGATAGAGCAGCCAGTAAACTGTTTTTTTTACTTGAGCTCGGCTCTTTATATTCCTGTGATCCAGATTTAGTAGTGTACGTCATAGCTGAGCTTTTATAGATTTCTTTATATGTATACGATCGTGATTCCATGGACTTATTACCAGGCTGTGTACATATTTATTGCAAAGTATTCCATTTGTGTATATGAAGTGGTCATATTGAGCTGTTTACTTACAAACCATAAGTAACCAAGTGACATATTAAGAAGCACATTTGTGTATAACATTTTGTCTGTATTATGTTATTCATGTGCTTGAGTGATTTGAAATGACGTCATAGCCAATAGGACAGTAAATATTGGACCAAAACTCTCATTTATCGATCTTATTGGTAAAATGTCCTGTCCACTTATAAACTGAAATCTTTTATTAGATGTTAGAATACATGAAAATAGTGGAATCCTGTCAAGTTAAGTAGCTGCAGATGTCCTTTGGGGAACACACATATTTGTTAGTGATGAGATGGTTCTCCAACAGACTCAAAGACAAGATTGTTTTGCTATATGATATGTTTGTTACTGTTACAGTAATCGAGTCAAATCTGAAATTAGACAGAAATTGATTAGAATAGAAATGTTAGACTTCTAAAAAGTATATTTTTGAAATCACTTGTTGAGATATTTTTGAATCATACGTCTTGTTGAGGGTTCACAATCGTTTGTTTCTCGTTTGTTTCTGTTGTACTACCGGAACATTTTGTCCACATACTTTGTATATATGAAGCTGTGAGGATTTTTACAGTAAAAGTCCTGTAGTTAAATAGATATACTTCAGTGAGTTAAACGCTCCAACCTACATGAATAATCCTTTTTATTTTCCTAACAAATCTTGGAACTTCCAGTTAACTCAAACATATATTGTGTTGGTCCAAACACAATTGAGTTTATGTTATATGCTAATGTTATATACCTAATTTGACTTGCATTCAAACTTATCTCCCCTAACCCAGAATTACTGGTTTGTTATGATTGTGTACATTTTTGTGTTTTATCAATTGATCCAGTCGAAGAATGTGGTTATTTATTAAAGATGTTTTACAGGTTTCTTAGTTAATAGTAGAACAATTTAGATATAGCAGATATAACAAAACAGTTTTATACTGAGTCAATCAGCTGTTGTTTTGTCCTATTCCGTCTTTTCGTATTGCAGAGTTATCTGCTCTTGTGAGCAGGTATTGATTGTTACTTCATTTGTTTGTGAGAGTAACGTCAACAATTTTTGAGAAAATGACGTAATTTTCTCACGCAAACCAATGACGTTACAATCAATACCTGCTCACAAGGGAAGATAACTCGGCAATACGCAAAGACGGAATACCATTCTGTATGGAAATTTATAATGGTTGATATAACATCTACGTAACTGTTGTGAACAAGGAAGACTTAATTGATTTATAAGAGTCGACCATGTCAGAAATTGAAAATATGTCAATGATCATTAGATATTGTCTTTAATATTGTAACAGGAATGAGAATAGTGTGATTCCACTGGTGATTTATTCCGCGCCCCTGAGCTTCCCAGTCTGCCGCTCTACCGATTAAGCTAAAGGGAAATTCCCTCTAGCGCGAAGCTAGAATAATGGCAACCTTAATATCCTATGTAAAATTAAAATCTGCCACTCTACTCCCCCCTTGGAACACCACCACAACCCAGGTTCTAAATCCCTGCACATCCCGTAAGGGAGGGCCACGGACACTATCAATTTGTAACAGGAACGAGGGTAAGTAATGCTTCCACCAGGGATCGAACCCGCTACCCCAAGCTTCCCAGTCCGTCGCTCTACCGATTGAGCTAAAGGAAAATTCCAATCCCTCTAGTCACTAGTGCAAAGCTATAAGGCAAATGGTATCCTGTGTACAATTAAAATCTGCCACAATATTATTAAAGTATACTTTTGTACCAGTGACTACTAGGTATTGTAACGGTTTGACATATATGTACAATTAAAATCTGCCACAATATTATAAAGTTTACATTTGTACCAGTGACTATTAGGTATTGTAACGGTTTGACACGGTTTGTCAAAAACTGTTTATAGAAAATTTAATTCTCTTCTAAATTCTACTTGTTTTATATATTGTGCTGTTTTGGATTATGTTAATTTGTGTCACATAAAGGTAGCTTTCTGTGCTCTGTATATCATTTGTCGTAAATATATGATGCAAGTACATGTATATGCAATATTACCCAATTTATTTACGTTGTCCCCCCCCCCCTTTTGTTTTGTTTTTGTCCATTGATTAATTGATCAGTTGAATACATGCTGAATTACACTCTGTCATGATAGATTTAGTGCTCTAAGTTATAGTCAGTACAGTCTCTTACTGTGTTATATTGTTGTGAATGTCTCTTACTGTGTTGAATGTTGAATTATGATTATTTTTATATGTCAGTTTATTTAAATGATGGATGGATGTAATTTCCTTGATGTAATGCTTCAACAAAAGACGCATGAACATGGTGTTTTTCAAAGTGAAAACAATTGCCAATTTTTAAATGATGTAGTGTAGGAGAATTCTTGATCGGTAACGAGCCTTGCCAGTCTAAATTAGCAGCATTGTAGCTTCTGGTACTTTGATTGTTCATATATCTGTTTTGTGAAAGTAAAAATATTTGTACTTTGAATAGTTGCCATGAGGGATCGGTTTATAGTCATCTATATAGTCATCAGAACTTCCTTCTTTTTAAGCTTTAATGCGTAGGTGTTTCATCAAAATGTTGGTCAAGGTTAAGAACGCAGCGAGACAAATTATTTCTCACAGTACCACAAGTTCAAATTTGAACGAAATATTGTCTTCTGCAGGCATGCCCTTCCATGGGATGTCAGCTCTCTGTCTTTCTGTAGGGCATCTACTAAATTCTCCTCATTTCCTACATCAACAAAAAATACAGACATTACTGTCCATCCAGATTTAAAAGATAATTTTGTTGTTGTTGATATATTTATATTTTCATTTATTTGTTGATTATTTTGTTATCAAAACATGACAGTTACTTGAAAGGCGTTTGTCTGTGATTGAATGTTATTTCATAAGATAAAGAATTGATGGCCTTGGTGAAAGGGTGACATGATGAATTGTCTCCCTCATTTCCATGTGGAATACAACTGCTGATCGAGGTTAAACAAACCTTCATATCACCCTACCGCCAGAGTCATAAATGTATAATGTTCAGTTTATCTGTTTTTTTTGAGTGGATAATTTGACTGATGATAAAATCAAAGATGGGACCAAAATTGTTGACTTTTCAATTGAAAATATAATAAAAAAGGAGAAAACCAATCAAATTGCAATAAAAAAAAATTCTGTAGATAACTGTAATCCATGTGTTATACTATCATCTTCTAAAATCCCGTTTTTTTTTTATATGATCTCTCTCTGAATATCAAAAAGTAGTATACCTTCAGTAATGGTTAGGATTCGTACCCAGGGTTATTGGATGCGATAGGTTGTCATCAGAACAAAGTGTTGCCCTTAGTCCCAGCAGTATGTGGTTACAAACACCATACTGCATTGATGAAGTATAAGATGTCTTGGGTGAAATTATTTTAAAAAGTTGTGAAAATGATATAGCAATAAAAAATCATATACTGTACTGGCATGATACAGCTTTACAACTTATCCCCACTTCGATCATGATCATTGCTAATCCTGTATCAATGGTACTAGCAATCAAATGGATTGGTTTTTGAGCTTGAAGGCCAATCACGAAATAATATACTCTTAAGAAATTTTCATCATAGTCATGTGCTTTGAAATGTGATGGAAAAAAATTGTGATATCTCTTAGGTGACAAGGATCAGCTACTGTTTATTTACAATCCGGTTTCTGTAATGCTAAATCCATTTTTTCTTGTTGATGTTAATATTTATTTCCATGCAGTATTATTTCAATTTGATGCTTAAGTTCTATTTCAAATTTATGAATTCATCTGTTGAACCCTTGATAAATGGATTTGAATCTGGAGATTTTAAAGCAAGGAGAAAGAAGTATGATATCAAAGTTTTACTTTATTGTACACAAACAATGTACGCATAAAATGTGTTGCATTAACGTTTCAAATAAGACCGACTGGTCCCTTTGTGAAGCTATGACTGAGTGAGCGATTTGTATTGTTTACCTGTACAACGATGTGACTAAATTGTATATTTCATGTGTCGCCCAACCCAGGACCTTTCGTCTATCGATAGAGTGTAATACGTAAATTGTTTCTATATAAAATAAAACTTTGATCTTGCATATATATTTCCAAACTGATGAATCTTATTGAAGATACGTGAAAGAAGTATACTTTTCTTATATATTACAATTTCAATGGGTTTTTTTTATGCACACTAGATGTTTGTGACTGTTTTGAATGGATGTTACTTTAGTCATTGCCAGTATGTAGTTGCTGAATGTCTCGTATTTAAATGATTTAATCCAGTGCTTGAAGTATTAAACCAGTATTATTGATATTTCAGATTTTACACCCAGTATTGCATTGTGATTGCAATTTAAGCTCTGTGTTTTATTCGTCCAAGATTTTATTATTTAAGGAACAACATGAGATGTTGGTCTTGTTATGTCATATTTGCTTAAAAAGTACATCATTTTTTAGGTACTAAGCATAACAGGAAAAATCTTGGTAATTCCTTCCAATTTTGTTTCTTTAAGGCCAAGACATTTTATATGCAAAGGTAATAGTTTTTCTTTATTTTTTTTTGGTTTTGAAAAAAGCAATACATGTATAATGTGTGTTAATTTTTATATCATTGTTTGACCGGTGACGGTCAGAAATGAGCCCTTTGATAAAAACACCATTTGTTTTTTAGGTTTCCACGTATAACACTGACCAATGGTAGTATTATAGGTAAAATTCAATATTAGTCATTTTGATGTAAAAGGAAAATCTTAATAATTAACTAGATACATTTTAAACAGATTATAAAACTATGCTTGACATTCACAGTTTAATTTATTGGTAACAATTAACTCTCTTAATAGAGAAAGATTGATATTTTGTAAAATGTATCATTCAACAAAAATGAGACAAGCCTGGTACAGATGTATTTTAAAAGGAAAACATTTTATTGTTATTCTTTCTCCATGTTTCCCCACAATAGTTGAATTAATTATCACTATTCTCGAAGGTCTGTAGTAGTTTATCACTATTCTTGCAAGGTCTGTAGTAGTTTATCACTATTCTTGCAAGGTCTGTAGTAGTTAGTTGCTATTCTTGCAAGGTCTGTAGTAGTTAATTGCTATTCTTGCAAGGTCTGTAGTACTTAATCGCTATTCTCGAAGGTCTGTAGTAGTTAATCGCTATTCTTGCAAGGTCTGTAGTACTAAGTCGCTATTCTTGCAAGGTCTGTAGTAGTTAATCGCTATTCTTGCAAGGTCTGTAGTACTTAGTCGCTATTCTTGCAAGGTCTGTAGTAGTTAGACTTAATTTATAAAATTTAAATCTACCATACTATCCTTACCATGTCTTTAGAATTTAGAATGTAGATTTCTTACTTGAAATTCTTACATGCACATGCGATCCCTTGGATTTCAATTGAAACAAGTTATTGAATTATTTAAGAAGAGTTGGAATTATAACATTAGTGCTTTATATTTCAGCTACCAGCTTATAATATATTTTCAATGGTTAAACACATATTGCAAACTCCTTTGACCCTTCAACCTTGGTGAATATTTTAGCATGGTAGCTTCAAAGTTCAGTACATAAAAAACAATTTTATACATTCCACAGGAGCAGTAATCGATAACTGGGAAAGTCCACACTTTCTACAGTGATGTAGAAAGACATTACGCAGTTTAAAAAAAAGTTCAGCTGTTTAAAACGAGGATAAGAAATTGCAACCTGCTCACAAGGTAGCTAGAACCTTTATAAGAATTTTCCAGCAAGCTTTATGCATATTCCATATAACTTCAGTAAGTAGCAAATCTTGCACATCATTTATTAGCAAATGTCTTTGCTTGTTGAAGATGTAAATCTGTTTTTGCTCATTAGTGTCAAAACATTTCTATAACTTCCACACAGTATTCATTCATTTTTTTAATGTTTCTATTTCATACTAGTGAATTCATTTGTTTAACCCTTGATCAAAAGAGTAGACGCTAGTCTTGTATTCCAGGATATACATGCAAGGAGAAACACATTTATTACAGATTTAATAATGTCTTCAATACATAGTATTTTACCATTTTCAATTTCATGAAGTGTCCTAGAAGAGCACTTTGCCTTATAGCTATACTAGATGTGGTGATAGCATTTTACATTTTCATCTTTCAAAAAATATTTATACATTTTTCTCATCTTTTTGAGAATAGTTCATAATATTTTTTCATTCAATAAAGAGAACTGTTATTCTGGTTTGTTGCAAGCCCTTGTACAATGATCTGCAAGAGAAGGTGCTGAAATAAAATGTGATGGAATTCTAGAAACTGTTCTTTTGTTTTTAAGCTCATCTGTCCCAAATGGCCTAGTGAGCTTATATATGCCATGGTGCAGCAATTCAGTCGTAAATGTTTTTCCCTTCAAAAACTCCCAAGTAAAAACGGCCTGGCTGGTGATATTTGGCCAGTAGCATGCTGGTAAGAAGGACATAAAAGCATAGTAGTATGCTTGGATGATGGGCTACCAAGTTTGAATGAATGACAAACTTCCAAGGTCACACGAGTCTGTGTTAAAAATTCTGTAAAACTATGTATTTCTTAATAACTTAAATGTTGAAGTGGTGATATTTTGCCAGTACCATGCTGGGATAAAAGGGCTACCAAAGTTTAAATTAGTGACATTAACTAACTTCAAAGGTCACAGGGATCAAATGTGTCAAGATCTTTAAACAAGAGGCCCAAGGGCCTTAGCGGTCACCTGAGTTATATCATAGGTACTTGTAGCTTTATTTTATTGTTTAGATGTGATGTGGAAATCAGCATGTACACTAAGTATGTCATCAAAGCATAAGAATTTGAAAATATTGGTAAATGCTCCCTTTGGGGCCCTGCCCTAGCCCCTGGGGATGGGGCAGGAATCCCAATTTTACAATGTTATACCCTCATTCACCAAAGATGATTCTGACTAAGTTTGAGTAATTTTCTGCTGAAAATGGATAAAAATATCCCCAAAAGTGTTATTTCCCTATATAAACTATAGTAAACTTTAACCCCTCTCCAGGGTAGAATGGATAGCTCGGGGGTCCTGAAATTTACAATTTTAATAAAGCCCCTGATTATCTTTCTTTTTATGCACTAAAAATGAATGTAGTACCTCCAAGTCTGGAGAAGATAATTTTTGAAATATTGGTTAATTTTCCCTTTGGGGCCCCGCCCTGGCCCCTAGGGTTGAGGTAGGAATTTCAATTTTACAATTTGAAACAATCTTCCTCCAAGGAAAATTCTCACCAAGTAAGAATAATTTCCTACAGAAAGTTGTCAAAACATACCCTAAAGTGTTATTTCCCTATATAAACTATAGTAAACTTTACCCCCTCCCCAAGGGAGAACAGATAGCTCGGGGGTCCTGAAATTTACAATTTAAATAAAGCCCCTGATGATCTTTTTTTTCATGCAGAGAAAATCACTGTAGTACCTCTGAGTCTGGAGAAGATTTCTGAAATATTGGTTAATTTTCCCTTTAGGGCCCCGCCCTGGCCCCAGGGGTTGGGGTAGGAATCTCAATTTTACAATTTTGTAGCCTCATCTACCAAGGACACTTCTGACTAAGTTTGAAAAAAATCCATCCACTGGTTCTTGAGAAGAAGTTGAAAATGTAAAAAGTTTACACACAAAGCTCAGGTGACCTAAAAAGACTTAATAATAACCAAAAGGTCTAGGGTGACGATATTTGGTAAGTAGCATGCTACGATAAAGAACTACCAAGTTTGTTCAAATAAGTAACCTTTTACTTGTTTTCAAGGTCACAAGGGTCCAATATGTTAAAATCTTAAAAACAACCTTTTTTTCAATAAACAAAAGGCCTAGGGTGATGATATCTGGAACGAATGACCTTCACCTTCTTTCAAGGGCACAGGGGTCAAATGTATTAACCTACTAAAACACTTATTTTTAGTAATACTGAAAACCAGAAGGCCCAGGGTGATATTTAGATAGTAACACACTGGGACAAAGGTCTGTCAAGTTTGTCGAATAACTTTTCCCAATTTTAACGTCACAGGGGTCAACTTTGTTAAAAATTCATAGGTAAAATATTTGGCCTGTAGCTGAATTAATTTGACTTTGGTCCACTTTTATGGTTACTGGTGTGAGATGCACCATTGGGAACCCTCAACTTATTACTACAGCAGTTCTTCTAGTGTTTAAGTTTTGTTCCCTGTGACCTTGAATATAGGTCAAGGTCATTTTCTCAAACAGTTTTTAATTGCCAGCAACTACTGGCTATGTCATGATTCTAGGCATCACTATGTTAGAAGCTACAGTTGGGAGTGCCAAACATATTTTACCCTTGTAATCCAGAATTCAGGTCCAGGTTATTTCCTTTCCAAGATTTTGTAGCACTCCATACCTTGAAGTTTCTCGCTACATACCATGACTTTTGGTTCTCTAAAAGCCATTTAAATGTTTTAACAGATTTTACCTACATGACCTTGAAAACGGGTAAAGATAATTCCTTTTTCCAACTTTGAAGCACTCCATGCTAGCAAGCTTATAACTTATATCAGGAATCCAGGATTTTTGAGTTCTTCAGAAGCTATTTGAATGTTTTAACACATTTGGCCCCTGTGACCTTGAATAAAAAACAATGTTATTTCCTTTCTCTACATTTGTATCATGCCAGCAAGTGATTAGCTATGTATCACAACTCTAGGCTTCTTTGTGTTTTGGTCAGTCACTTGTAACTTAGTAGCTCAATTGGTACAGCATATAGGAGTATGGAGGGCCAGGATTCAAATCCCAGTCTGGCCATGCATTTTTTCCCTCCTGTTACAGTAGTGCCAGTGAATAACCCTTGTTACAAGTACGGAGTAAATACTTGACAAGGGAATACCTGAACAGGGTTATAAAAGTGTTGTCTTCAAGGAGGAATGTAGCAGCAAGAAGAATACCAAAACGAAATACCACGACCTGTATTCCAGTATTGCTACTGGCAACCAGGTAGCACAAGTGGTTAGAGTGCCCAACTAGACAATCGGAACAAGAGGCACATAGGGCCTGTATCGCTCACCTGGATATCTAAGCAATCATGGCAAAATATTCTCCAAATGAGATCCAAGGGAATATGCCAGACCCCAAGGCCAATCCTTGTAGCATATATATCTGTATTCAATTTTTCATGCCCAGCAATGTTATGTATGGTTATGGGGTGGGGATCTCAACTGTTTCCAAGATGTGACTCAGAAACTAGGTCCCTACGGTTGTGGCTAGGCCCTAGGATCAATTCTAATATCATAACTGCACTTGTCTCTTTTTGCCCAGCATTTGTGTATATAGTTTTGGGTGGGGATCTCAACCGTTTCAAAGTTATGACCCAGGGGTTAAGTCTGCAAGGGTGGGGCAAAACCCTGGGGTCAATTCTAATATCATGACTGCATTCGTCTCTTTATGCCCAACAATTGTATATATAGTTTTGGGGTGGGGATCTTAACCATTTCGAAGTTATGACCCAGGGGTTAAGTCTGCAAGGGTAGGGCAGTCCCGAAGGCCATCCTGGAAGCATACGTGCATTCATCTCTTTATAGGGTGGGGATCTCAACTGTTTCCAAGCTGTGACTAAGAAACTAGGTCCCTAGGGGTTCGGTCAGACCCCAGGGTCTATTCTAACATCGTGACTGCATTCGTCTCTTTATGCCCAGCTTTTGTATATATAGATTTGGGGTGGGTATCTCAACAGTTTTAAAGTTATGGCCCAAGGACTGTTTCCAAGGGTGGGGCCAGACCCTAGGTCCATCCTGGAGGCAAATGTGCCTTCTTCTCTTTATACTCAGCAATTGTATATGTGGTTATATGGTGGGGATCTCAACTATTTCCAAGCAATAAACTTTTTTTGGCCCCACCCCTTAGCCCGGGGTGTCAGCCCCACCATTTGTACAACTTTGAATCCCTGCCTCCCATGAATGCTTCCGACCAAATATGATTGATATCCATGGCATAGTTCTACAGAAGAAGTCGTTTATAGCAATATAGCCAAATTGCCCCCCTTTCGTACAATTTTGAATCCCCATCACCTAGGGATGCTTCCAGTCTAATATGATTGATATCCATCACTTAGTTCCAGAGAAGAAGTTGCTTAAAGCAATATAACCAAATAACTCTTTTTGGCCCCGCAATTTGTACAATTTTGAATTCCTGCATCCCATGAATGCTTTTGATTAAATATGATTGATATCCTGTGCGTAGTTCTACAGAAGAAGTCGTTTGTAGAAATATAGCCACATTACCCCTTTTTGGCCGCGCCCCTCAGCCCCCTGGGGGGTCAGCCCAACCATTTGTACAATTTTGAATCTCCACCACCTAGGGATGCTTCCAGTCAAATATGGTTGATATCCATTTCTTAGTTCCAGAGAAGTCGCTTAAAGCAATATAGCCAAATTGCCCCCTTTTTGCACTGCCCCTCAGCCCCACCATCTAAGAATGCTTCCCGTCAAATTTAGTTAAATTCCAATCAGTGGTTAAGAAGAAGTCGTCGTTTAAAGAAATTGTTGACAGACGACGAACGCCACGGTATGGCATAAGCTCACCTTGGTCCTTCGGACCCAGTGAGCTAATAAATACACTTGTTCATCATTACGTACTGCATGTACGTAGCCATAGGTATTTTTTTTTATTAACATCCGATTTTAATGAGATTGTCATCTCCAGCTCTTGAGGTTTCAATTGATTCCTTTGGGCCAAGCATCAAGCATTCAATTTGTATGAAGTCTGCTCAGGAGTTTTGAAGGCAGAATCATTCAAAGCAAATTGGCCAAATTAAGTCGGCTTCAAAATGCTAGACAATGGTAACTGTATAATAAAATGTTGTCTTGTATAGTGCATTTGGCATAGGACAATCAGCATTTTGTTATGCTTAATTTGAAGGTCGTGTATTATTATATTTGATCTTCATTCCCAATAGATACCATAATCTGATGTTGATTTCTGTGCTTTCAATGGCCCATACTGATAAAGCACGATGTCTTATTTGCTGTTCCTGTCCGGAATTGCAATTGTCAAATGCATAATGCCAGTTGTGTATTACAAATTGTTAAATGTTAATTGTCAATGTGTAATTCTATTGTTTTACATGAGACATATCTATATATTCTCGTGTGTGCAACAAGCTTCGAAGAATTTGGCACTCTATCTAAAAGGCATTCCATTTTAAACTTTTCCCACCAAAGAAAGATGCATGCAGTTGCACACAAACATGACATGAACAGGATATGACGTTTTATAATGCATTTTGCAATTGGTATTTGACAATTAGCATTTTGCATCCCACATTTGGCATTGTAAACTGTTCTTCCATACAATGACCATGACATAAGGATGATAGCATCAAAATAAGACTGAGTTCTGCTCAGTAGTTTGGGAGATGACATCTTTCAAGGCTAAAGTTGACTGACAACTGAAGATAGACCAAGCACCATCACATGGTCACCCTGGTACTTAGTCATTCAATAGCGAGCTAAAAACCACAAAAAAGATATTTGTCCTTTCAGCCATAATTTATTTGTCAAGTGTTTTAAAGAACTAGCCCATCTTCTGTGCAATTTCCTTTGCCTTGGCCTTCTCCAGCTTGGAAATGCGGGCCTGAGACTTGCTTCCCATCTGTCCTCCACCCCAGTGACGACGGATCTGCAACAAAAACACACCTTTAAACATCTCGTTAAATATAATACAGATTGTGATAAAATAGCCAACATACTATATTCTACCAATCAGATTCTATCCCAGAAAGTTCCACAGACGACACCAAAAGACAACCTTGGCTATTTGAATAGTTGGAAGATTCACGTCCTGGTTGGTATCATCAATTAAGTTTCACCTACTTATGACAAGATCATAACTTAAATTAGCCACCTTTAAAATGCAGATCAAAAAGTTTCAGACAAATGCCTCGATTGGCATCACCAAGCAACTGGTGACCCTAGCCAAATGGCCAAAAACTGACCACAAGGTTTGGTCACTCAGAACATCAGCCTCGTCATCAGTGTCATCATCAACTTTTTTTTATCTTGTTTGCACAATATGTTGGACTAATATCCATATACCCAACCTTAAACTGTTTCTTCACACAGAATCATAGAATGATTAAAAGATATTTATTAATTTTACTGCTTCAATCATATGATTTAATGTAGAAAACTTGATTCTTAACCCTAGCAGCCTATTTCATACCTATCCAAGGACAATATGATACTTTAGAGTTAAATCCCAATTGCTGATTATGAAGTGGTTAATTAACAATAAAAATAATGGTGAGATTTTGAACAACACAAAACCATTGCTCCAAAAGTTTCAGACAAATGCCTCAATTAGCATCACCAAGCAACTGATGACCCTAGCCAAATGGCCAAAAACTGACCACAAGGTTTGGTCACTCAGAACATCAGCCTCGTCATCAGTGTCATCATGAACATTTCTTTTATTGTGTTTGCAAAATATGATTGACCAATATCTATATCACTTTTTTCTTTAAGAGGACTGTTATTGTGTTTTGAAAAGTTGGAAATTCATATAGGAGTGCAACTGTACATGTGAAAACCTTTAACATGAAGAATGCAGATAGTGGTTTGATTTCAGAAGCCTAATTTGTGATGCAGATTTTTTAAATCAACTTGCTTTCTAAAAACATGGTTATATAATAATTTACTGATGGAGTGTGTTTCAAGCAACATTGGAATCTAGCGTGATTTTTCAGTGTTGAAAAGTTTCAGACAAATGCCTCGATTGGCATCACCAAGCAACTGGTGACCCTAGCCAAATGGCCAAAAACTGACCACAAGGTTTGGTCACTCAGAACATCAGCCTCGTCATCAGTGTCATCATGAACATTTTTTTTATTGTGTTTGCAAAATATGATTTACCAATATCTATATCACTTTTTTTCTCTAGAGGACTGTTATTGTGTTTTGAATAGTTGGTTATTTATGCAAATGTGAAACTGTACATGTGAAAACCTTTATGATGAAAGCAAATAGTGGTTTGAATTTAGAAGCCTAATTTGTGTGATTTTTTAAATCAACAAGCTTCCTAAAAATATTGTGATATATTAATTTACTGATGGAGCATGTTTCAAGCAACATTATAACATAGCGTGATTTTTTTTAGTGTTTTAAAAGTTTCAGACAAATGCCTCGATTGGCATCACCAAGCAACTGGTGACCCTAGCCAATGGCCAAAAACTGACCACAAGGTTTGGTCACTCAGAACGTCAGCCTCGTCATCAGTGTCATCATCAACATATTTTACAATGAAATATCCAACAATAAAGTGATTGTTCTTACTTGTCTTAATCAAGTTTGATTCTTGTGATTCGTATAACAGGTAAACGGTTAAGCAACAAGAATTCCACAGGAGTGGATGTGTCACCTGCTCAGCGCTTTTAGTGAGAAAAGGGTTTTGGCTCGAGTTATCACGTAAACAAGCAAAAATTAACAGCAAAAACAAACAGTGACGCTATGTCTAGTCCGATATGCCAAAAAGGTGGAAAGTTGAAACCAGACAAAAAACTCGTAATATATGTTGAACATTATTGCTTTTAGCATTACCGTACAAAATTTGAAAGGAATTAATAAGAAAATAAAAAAGTTCTTGCATTTACTACACAATGCCCTTATTTGGCAATAAAAGGGACTAAACTCCTCCAAAAATGCATGTAAACTTCTGAAATGCATACTCATCCAACTCTATTGGTATGCAATATGTGTACCAAGTTTGAGTTCAATCAACCCAGGAGAACTCAAGTTGTCGCACCAAAACCTTGTTTTGGATGACGCAACTGCCGCTTGGAAAAATAACCAACCCTAAAATAATATTAACCGTTTCCTCGCACAGAATTTTTGAATGACTGATACATATATTGTTTAATTTAACAATACAATTTTGACATGTTTTTAATAACACAAAACCCTTGCTCCAAAAGTTTCAGACAAATGCCTCGATTGGCATCACCAAGCAACTGGTGACCCTAGCCAAATGGCCAAAAACTGACCACAAGGTTTGGTCACTCAGAACATCAGCCTCGTCATCTGTGTCATCATCAACTCTGGGAAATTTGGCATATAGTATCAGTTAACTACCTTTTCATTAATTAACAAGGATTTTGTAGATTATTCTGTGAGCAGGAGACACATCCACTCCTGTGGAGTTCTTGTTGCTTAACCGTTTATAAGTTAGAGGAATCATAATAACCAAACTTGATTAAGACAAGTAAGAACAATAATTAAGTAATATTCAACCAAAACATTACTACATTCTAAGAAACTAAGACACAGCCACAAAGAAAAATTGAGCAAACTATTTTGATGGAAGCTTGATGGTCTTATAGAATACCTCTTCGTGTCTTTCATTGAAGTTGGTCTTGACGGCCTCCACCAATTTATTGAGAGATGACTTGTCCTCACTGAAACAAAACCACCAAATAAAACATCAAACGAGTTGTGACAGACACAAGCTACATATAAGCATGCCAATTGAAGTCATAATAAATAAAACAAGAGGCCCATGGGCCTTAACGGTCACCCGAGTCCTACAGTATTAATTTTTTGTTGTCGAAATATGAAGTGGAGATAATAATGTCAATCATCCCTACCAAAATTTGAGAAAAAAAAGTTAAGTATAACTTTAAGTTTAGTTTGCCAGGGCCATGAGTTGATCATTCCTACCAAGTTTCAGTTAGATTGGCCCAGTAGAACTTGACTTTAAGTTTGAAATAGTTTTTTAAAATGGCTGACCCTAGTGGCCATATTGGATTTCTGATCAACCCGAAAAATAACAACACTTGGTCAGGGAGACGTCGGTAACATTCCCATGAAGTATCAATGAAATCCCTTTGACAGTATTTCAGCTTAAGTTGAAAATGTAAAATGTTAACAGACGCAATGGATAGCAATAGGTCAATTGAGCTTGTTTAATGATGCTGTCTATCAATTCTACATGGACCACAAGTTGGTGAGGGGGAAATTACATATGAGATTTTTTACTTAAAAGGTTTCAGACAAATGCCTCAATTGGCATCACCAAGCAACTGGTGACCCTAGCCAAATGGCCAAAAACTGACCACAAGGTTTGGTCACTCAGAACATCAGCCTCGTCATCAGTGTCATCATCAACTTTTTTTTATCTTGTTTGTAAAATATGTTTGACCAATATCCATATACCCAACCTTAAACTGTTTCTACACACAGAATCATAGAATTATTATTATTATTTTTATTAATTTTACTGCTTCAATCATATGATTTAATGTAGAAAACTTGTTTCTTAACCCTAGCAGCCTAATTCAAACCTATGTAAGGACAATATATGATACTTTAGAGTTAAATCCCAATTGCTGATTATGAAGTGGTTAATTAACAATAAAAAGAATAGTGAGATTTTGAACAACACAAAACCATTACACCAAAAGTTTCAGACAAATGCCTCGATTGGCATCACCAAGCAACTGGTGACCCTAGCCAAATGGCCAAAAACTGACCACAAGGTTTGGTCACTCAGAACATCAGCCTCGTCATCAGTGTCATCATCAACTTATCAACTTATTTATTGAAATTGAATATGGTAGTTCATGTTTAGTGAATACTTACAGCTAGATGACATTTAATAGAAATTGTTCAGTTATTGACTTGCACACATGCCTAGATTGATAACTTTTACATTTATTCTATGGTAGAAGAAATCTTAAATGGCAAAATCATTCAAGAAATGAAATTTCAAATTTTAAGGCTTTAAAGTATCTGGAGTTGGGCAAGAATTTGACACACGATTTTTGTTTTGAATTGTTCAGACTTAATTAAATTTTAAGGTGCAAGTTCAGTTCAGACACAGCCAAGATTATAATCATATGCACCCATAAGACGAAATTCCCAACAAAATATTAAAAAGTTTCTTTTTGTTTACCTCTTTCATGACCCGTCCCCCAATGTTACCTGTATTTTCAACATTGATGACTGTTGACGAGAAAATTGCCCCATTTTAAAACTTTTTATGACAACTATTGACCATATCCATATGGCTGAAAATTGACTGCAAGGTTTGGTCACTCAGGCCTTTAGCTTCATCTGATATCGATTTCAACTACCTTATTGCAATTTTTTGGATCTGAATGAAATATTTGTTTTATGATTCAGTTTGACAGCATTTCAGAACACATTTTACAGAGATCAAGCAACATTTTCTTGAAATTTTCCCCCCATTAACTATCTATCTATCTATACACATAAACTCCTGCATTGCAACACATTTTGGTTGTACTTTGATGGCCCCATAAGATATATCTTGCATCATTCACAGGACAGTGAAAGCACTAGCCTGATCAAAAGCTGAGTCCAAAGTGATTAAAAACAGGATTCACGTGACCAATGATAAGATATCATAATTATTATCCTGCAAGTTTTTAAAATCTACTAATTCAAATTGGGAACAATAGTGAGGTCAGAGATTCAGAAAATATGACACCCCCCCCCCCCCCCCCCCCCAGAAGAGGATACTTACGGGTTGACATTTGTTAGTGCTAGACATGTGGCAGTTTTCCTGTTGACAACACGTCCCAGACGTGCTTTTCCCTTCACAATACAATAAGGTACACCCATCTTCCTGCACAGTGCTGGCAGGAATAACACAATCTGTAACAAAACAAAGATACTCGTTACCGTGAGTTCAGATAATTTACTCAGGTTGGTCAACATTCATATTTTTGAGATTTTACCAGTTAATATCTATGTGGCTTATAACGTTATTGCCAAGGTATTCCATGGGGCTCAGATTTAAAAAGCTCAATTAAAACTTCACAAGTTAATCAGAATCCGGTAAAAATCATCATAGCTTCCCATGTACAAATGCATATTACCAATAAATAGAATAGAGTCGTACAAATTTCAACCAATATAAAGAATTCATGAGAGAACCTTATTTTTTGTGTAAATGCACGAAATTAATCAAACAGGAATTATGAAATACATTGATACAACCACAAAGTGATCTTTCCACACCACAGAGATGTTGACACATAGCAATCAACCGAGATAATCGACACTATAAGTACCAGAATAAAAAAAGAGCCAAACAAAACTAAATGGCCTAATGTGAATTGTACTTTTTCCAATTGATTCATATCACAATATTAAACTAAAGAGTTGTATATATGCCATTATTTGCTCAGGTTTAAAAAGCTCGTTTTGCATCTTCATAAACTTTTCAGGTGAAGAAATTCGTAACTCATCACTGCAAACATGGCACTGAATCAAACTATAATCAAAATACCTACAATAGCAGGAAAATCAACTACGAATGGCAGTGATTTATTTTGGACCCACGAGGTCCAGAAGAAATGTGCACTAAGAATACACAAAGCTAACAATACCTGAACGACACATAAAGAAACCTATCCGAAAGCAAGAACTACTCCAAGAATTACATTAGCCATTGTCATTCCCTGTCAAATCACAACCGAGTATTTACACAGATCTGTAATTATATTTTACTTGTAGTCGAGGTGATTTAGACCCAAAAAAACCTCAGAACTACTACATGATCCTAAACCATCTTTGTATAAAGTACAGTAGACACTAACAAAAACCTAGATAATGACCAGTGACTATGACCTTGTGTTATATGTAGTTTGTAATACTTTCATTTTTCCATTTATTCAAAATATGCCATTATTTGCTCAGGTTTAAAAAGCTCGTTTTATATCTTCATGATTTTCTCAGGTGAAGAAATTCATAACTCATCACTGCAAACTTGGCACTGAATCTTACTAGAACTATAATCAAAATACCTACAATAGACAGGAAAATCATCTACGAATGGAAGTGATTTATTTTGGACCCATGAGGTCCAGTAGAAATTTGCACTAAGAATACACATAGCTAAAAATACCTGAACGACACATAAAGAAACCTATCCGAAAGTAAGAACTACTCCGAGAATTACATTAGCCATTGTCATTCCCTGTCAAATCACAACCAAGTATTTACACAGATCTGTAATTATATTTTACTTGTAGTCAAGGTGATTTTGACCCAAAAAACTCTGAACTCAGTCATAAAGTACAGTAGACCACTAACAAAAATCTAGATGATGACCAGTGAATATGACCTTGTGTTATATGTAGTTTGCAATACTTTCATTTTTCCATTGCTCCAAAATATGCCATTATTTGCTCAGGTTTAAAAAGCTCGTTTTTATATCTTCATGATTTTCTCAGGTGAAGAAATTCATAAATCATCACTGCAAATTTGACAATTTTAATATCTTTGACCCTGATGAATGAAGGTCAATGTCACTTATTTTGACAACTTTGACAGTCTTCCAGTCAACTAATATTGCCCTAGGACTTCTGGAGGTCATCAGAGACCTTAACCAATTGCATTCAATAGTTGAAGTTCAGTTGTGGCTATCGTATCATCCAACACAATTTTGTTTTTTAAGTAATCTACATCTAAAGACCAATATAAAAAGTCAAGGGGTCAACAAAATCAATTCTAGTGTACCAAATATTCCTATTTACATACTTCTAATGGGTCCACATCGTGGGCGATAATAACCAGCTGTGCCTTCTTCTGTTCCACTAAACAGGTGATGCTGTTAACTCCTGACCTCACCACTGGGGGGCGCTTTGTTGGCACATCCTCACCACCACTGGCACGCTGTTCGGCACGAACTTTCAGTCTTGCCTTCCTTGCCTGTTTGGATTCAGGCTTGTATTTGTCCATCAGACGGAAAACTTGTGTTGCTGAAGAGAGAAAAACAATGCATGAGAAATCTGTTCTTTTAAATCCAAATTTAAGTTTATGCATTTACAAATTAACATATTGTGCATTTGCTCAGACTTAAAAAGCTCGTTTGTGATCTTCATTACTTGGTCAGGTGAAGAAATTCAAACATCACTGCAAACCACAACAAAAATGTCTTGTCATATTTATATCTACCTTGGGATGGAAAATCAATATCTGGCAACATATTATATAATGAGAAAACTTGCCCAGGGCCTACAAATAATTCTCATTTATTCCCTGCAGAAAAATTGTATCAAAGAGGGAAAGCAAAATTTTCTGAATTACCAATCATTAACATGGATGCCATTGGATTGCATGGTAGGCTATATTCAATATTACAGCTTGCAAAATTTTCAACCTATTTGTTCTATATTCAATATAGAATAATACATTTAATTAGCCTGATTAGGCCGTAATGCTCAGATTTAAAAAGCTCATTTCTGACTTCACAGTTTGTTCAGAATCCGGTAAATTAATCATCACAGCATTTTCAGTAACCAATGGAGACGTTTGAAATATTGCAGGATAATTTTTCTTTTATATATCTAATTTTATAAAAAGCTTTGGCAACCACCACAAGAACAGTTTGGGAAATTATATTAAAATCTTTGCTCAGATATCAATTATTTATAATTTTGTTATTATAGAAAATTACAAAACAATATAAATGGATGTCAAAGACTGCTTTCAGTTTTATCACTGAATTTTAGACTTTGGTGTATATTTGATGCTTTTTCAAGATTCTATAACTCCAAACTTCCTTGACAATATAAATATGGGGGAGGTGTGCGTGTGTAAAAATTTAATTCACATTTGGGGGTTTTCGGGAACATGGACTTTTATAATTACCTGTCAAACAAGCTGTTTTATCTTTATTAAGTAAATAAATAACAATTGACTCGTGAACCAAATAAAAATATGTTGCGATTCAGATTGATTTTCATTGGGTAGCATGGTATTTTCTCAAGTAAACAGGAGAAAGCATGTGTAGAACCAGTTATAAATTCTATGTTGCTCAGATTTAAAATGTCTTCACAGTTGATTCAGAATCCGGTAAATTCATCATCATAGCATACACAGCAAAGGTTCTACATGTAATTAGTGTAGTAGCCAAATTTCAAAGATATTTCAATTATTTTGATCTGTAAAAATATGATTGTCAATGGGAAATTCCGACTAACTATTTGCTCAGAGAAATATTGCAGGATAATTTTTCTTTTATATATCTAATTTTATAAAAAGCTTTAGCAACCATCACAAGAACAGTTTGGGATTTTATATTAAAATCTTTGCTCAGAGATCAATTATTTATAGTTTTGTTGTTATAGAAAACTACAAAACAATATAAATGGATGTCAAAGACTGCTTTCAGTTTTATCTCTGAATTTTAGACTTTGGTGTATATTTGATGCATTTTCAAGATTCTATAACTCCAAACTTTCTTGACTATATAAATATGGGGGAGGTGTGCGTGTGTAAAAATTTAATTCACATTTGGGGGTTTTCGGGAACATGGACTTTTAAAATTACCTGTCAAACAAGCTGTTTTATCTTTATTAAGTAAATAAATAACAATTGACTCGTGAACCAAATAAAAATATGTTGCGATTCAGATTGATTTTCATTGGGTAGCATGGTATTTTCTCAAGTAAACAGGAGAGAGAAAGCACGTGTAAAACCAGTTATAAATTCTATGTTGCTCTGATTTAAAAAGGCTTCACAGTTGATTCAGAATCCGGTAAATTCATCATCATAGCATACACAGAAAATGATCTACATGTAATTTGTGTAGTAGACAAAATTCAAAGATATTTCAATTAGTTTGATCTGTAAAAATATGATTGTAAACGGGAAATTCCGAGTAACTATTTGCTCAGAGATCTAGGTGGTAGATTTGCTACAGCATTGACTTCTCAGACAGCAATCTTTTCCTCATCACAGCTAGTTTTTTGTTGCCCATTTTTTTTAAATCTATTTTTTGTTACAATTTTCCTATTATAAACAAGACCACCCATCTTTTACAGTTAAATATTCACACATTAGTCAATTTAGAGCTTGATATTCTCAAGGAGTAGTTTGCCCGTTTACAATTGATCAAAACTATGCCTTATTCATGATCTGCCAAACCTACATTTATTACAAATTTTACAAAAGATTTAAACAGATCTATTATCAAGTTAACACCGACATCCGTCAAAATGATTATTTGACACAACATCAAGACACAATTTTCAAAATCATCAAATAAATTAATGTTATAATTTTTGCTCAGAGATCTAGGTGGTAGATTTGCTACAGCATTGACTTCTCAGACAGCAATCTTTTCCTCATCACAGCAATTACTTGACATAATAGTGGAACTTACATTTTATAAATTAGTTGAATTACATATGAAAAATAAAAAGTTTTTTTGTTGCCTTTTTTTTTTTTAAATCTATTGTTTGTTACAATTTTTCTATTATAAACAAGACCACACATCTTTTACAGTTAAATATTCACAAGGAGTAGTTTGCCCGTTTACAATTTATCAAAACTATGCCTTATTCATGATCTGCCAAACCCCCATTTATTACAAATTAACACTGACATCCGTCAAAATGAATATTTGACACAACATCAAGACACAATTTTCAAAGTCATCAAATAAATTGATGTTATAATTTTTGCTCAGAGATCTAGGTGGTAGATTTGCTACAGCATTGACTTCTCAGACAGCAATCTTTTCCTCATCACAGCCAAAATTACAACGAAAGTAACTTCAAATATCTCGAGCACTTTCTGAATTAATCTCATACACAAGAATATTGATCAAGCTCTACGTTTAGTTAAATTGCTACAAAATTTTGGAAATATGCAAAAATGCATCGATTTTTAGAAGCATATTTCAAAAGCTTATCGTGATGAAAATTCCACTTGATTCAACGCACCGGTCTTTCCATCTAGAGTCTGTTTGAACTGGTTAATTGGAGGAGGAACCTTCAGACGTTGTAGAAGTACAGCCTTTTGCCTCTGGAGGCGAATATACTTGGGCCACTTGACAAAACGGCTAAGGTCTCTCTTGGGCTGAATATCCTGACCTGTTCAAATAAGAAAGAAACAAGAAATGTGTTTTAAGGCACTTGCTTTCAAAATTTGAAAACTAACATAGGAAACATGGGAAAAAAAATCTCCAAAAGAGAACCAGTGTCATGCAAGTATACTAATTTTTGCGTTGTTTTTAATTCATAAATCTGCATCATCAACAGGGCAGGCGATGAAATAATCTTTTATTTACTTTACAAGATTAAATATTTTTTTTGCATTTTGATACAGGAAAAACTTTTTGTACAATGTTAAGAATTGCTTTGCAAGAACTCCCAATGTCAGTGACTTATCTAGATAATTACCAATTCCAAAGTTTCTTGGTCGTTTCTCAATGAGGGGGTTGACGACTTTCTTCTGTTCGACAGCCCTTTTGGCCATCAAAGGGGCCGCAGCCACCTTCTTCTTCCCCTTTTTTTTCATTGGCTGAAATAAAAAAAAAAATCAATGTTAAGCATGAACAGATCGGTTGTTTGTAAACAAAACTGTTTATGCTACTTGTTCTTTACGTTTTATAAATTGAAACAAATAAATGTCGAAAAACAGGGCAATATTTTCTTTGAAATGCCAACATAATATGTCAACATATTAAATAGTGGTCAGATAATGTAAAGTATGGGATGAAAGTATACACTGTACCTACTTACAATAAGATAAGTTTCACGATACAACAACCAAAGCTCAATACTGTTGGTACAAAACAATAATTTTGGTTCAAAGGAAATATTTTATACACCCTGGCATTTGTTAGCATGTCAGTCTCAGAACAAGAACAGCAATTTGGATGATGAGGCTGCATATACTGATTTACTCCCAATTTTCCTGATTGTGACAATCAAATTTTCAAAGTTTGGATTTAGAAAAAGCATATCGTGTTTACATAAATTAAATGTTCAACAAGCACATACAAAAGAAGTTTTTCCTCTTTTGAAGTGAAGCAGACAACAACATTTGCTGTTATTTTCTGGTTAATACAAAAATCGTCAAAAAATTGGCAAAATCATATCTGATAGAAAAAAAGGCCTACCAGCAGCCTCTTATATTATAGGAGTAACACTGATAACATTCAAACATTCATTTGCGATGCAGCGTTACTGCCCTGCCAGTGCTGAGGAAACTGAACCAACCTAAACAGAGCAATACAGATTTGAAACCCGCTGTTAACTGCCTCACTTTTTTTTTGACAACACAACACAGACCTTGCCCAGAAACCTGCATTTAGCTTGAAAACAATGCCAAACCTTACCAGATGCCTGTGGACTTGGGGTAATCAAAAAGACCGACAAATAATAACTAAGGCTGGAATAACATTGACTGCTAAGGCTAAGTGATGTAGAATTCGATTGGGGGTTATTTCCATTAAGTTTGGGGGTGGTAGGGGGTGTTGGTTTTTTTTNCTATCAGTGAATGCCACAATAGAGTAGATTTCTTTTCACACTAAGATCTTGCAAGTTAAAATCATATTTGTTTCACAGTGAACCCTTCCAAAGACTAAGCGTGCTGTCGACGCTTTACAAAAAAAATGAAGTTAAATTTACAGAACAATTGTTCTGCCGACGCTTTACAAAACACGATAATTACTCTCGTCTCAAATGCAGCTTTTATTAAATCGTTCCACATAACCTGTTAGCAGTGACAATATTCAGAATTAATTTAAAGTGCGCCTAAATGATCGAATAAGACCACATGTTGACAGTAAACACAGCTATATTAAACGTCGACAACGTAACATGTTCCCACATTAAAAAGCTTAATCTTGCTTTAAATATCAATAGGACGTTTAAATATAAGTGTCAAAAGATAAATGTATATTTGGTGCTTATTTAATGTGATATTTGAGTATCAACTCATACGGATGTCTGCGATATATCTACGATAACAGATACACTCATGTCTAACAACTAACCATGATGGCTGACCCCGGAAAAAGGGAGATTCTCGTCCCCACTTCCCGGAAATAGAATTGTTTCGTTCTCAGGAAAACGCTTTGTAATGAGTTCTTGCTTTACAAACATTGCATTGACGGCGATTGGAGCTCCCGGCGACTTCCCAAAATCCTGAAACAAAGGTAGAATTTGATGTCTATATTCCTAGGTTGACATTTAGTTCTGACACACGAATAATCTCAATCTAAAAGAAATATAACATGAAGATACCCAATTTCACAATTCGATAATTTAAGCCTCAAAATTTATCAACAGCTCGTAAAACCTTTCGTTTTTGTTTCACGTCACCTATTTTGACGGATCAGTTAAGTGTTTACGAAATCTCCGTCATGTCAGTTCTGCGTGGCAAGTCACAACATTTAAGAGTGTAAACAGTAGTTTTTGTTGTGAACATAGTTGCAAGGCCTGACGGGGATTCGAAAGAAATGAACAATAGACATTATGGTGACATAATAGTATATATGTTGTGTTATTAGCGTTATCCTAGAAGGAGCTGTCTCTGAACAGGTACCAGTACTCTCTGGTGTACCTCAAGGGACAGTTCTTGGACCTCTGCTGTTCCTAGCCTACATAAACGACATGCCAGATTCAGCAAAATCATCAGAGACCAAACTATTTGCGGACGACAGCCTCCTCTATAGAACCATAAGCAACCAAGCAGAAAGTGATCTACTGCAGAAAGATCTAACATCATTAGAGGACTGGGAAAATAAATGGCAAATGAGCTTCAATGCGAAAAAATGCATTGTAATCCGAATACAATCCAAGAACCGTCCTGTAATACCAACCAACTACCAACTGCATGGACACACACTAGACACCATTGAAGCTAGCAAATACCTAGGAGTAACAATCAGCGATAACCTAACCTGGGACAGACATATTGACAATATAGTGGGTAAAGGCAACAAAACACTAGGTTTCATAAGACGAAACCTAAAAGATTGCACTAAAACGGTTAAAGCAGCAGCATATACAACAATAGTAAGACCTTCAGTTGAATATGCATCCACGGTATGGGATCCAACAAAACAGACCAAAATAAAGGCAATCGAACAAGTGCAGAAAAGAGCAGCCAGACTTGTAAACAACAACTATACAGACCGCACACCTGGCTGTGTAACAAACATGGTAAAATCATTAAAATGGGAAAGCCTTGAAGACCGCAGAAAACAAAATAGGCTATCCATGCTGTTTAAAATACAACATGATCTAATAGACATAGATCGGCAACAATATCTGACGCGAAATGATAGCCGGACCAGAGGTAAAAACCGTTTCTACCAAGAAAGGGCTACAACAGACGCCTTCGGCCAATCATTCTTCCCAAGGACCATCAGGGACTGGAACCAACTACCAACATCAGCGACATCAGCCAACACAGTTGAAGGATTCAGAGCTTCCCTGAAGGCATGCTCTGCTAAAATCTAGACAGTAACATCCTGTACATAATTTTAATTGTATACATATATAGAGAACGTTTTAATGTAAATAGTCAAGAGAATACTTTCTGTGTTGTCCGACACTGCGCAAAGTTCTCGCGGAACCAAATACATTCATTTATTGAATTCGGTTCCTTACCTGGAAGAAGAAGAAGAAGATATATGTCAAAATGTCTGGTGTTAGGGCAAGAGGAAACTGTATTTTTCCATCTTCTGTTACAGATTGGATGTTTCGGTACATTTTAGTAAAACTGAAAAATGCTGAAATTCTTGAATTTAACAACAGCAAAATAAAGGTTACAAAATGTAAAATAAATCCATAGTTAAAAGGTTAGTCCTTGTGCCGAAAATCTTTAGAAATATCAAAACCATTTTTGGGAAGTGCTGAAATAAGTAAGTACCTAAACATCTAAGTACTGAAAAGACAGAGTACAGAATGGTCTGTTAAACTGTATCCCCTCGAATCCAGGACCGTTCAAACAATACTGCCAACTAGATGGCTGCTTTAACAAATTGAGCTGCCTGGTTACTAGCGATCGACCAAGTCCTGTTCCGCTACATATTCCTTATCTTTGCTTACGAAGGCATCACTATTTATAACAGGTTGGGAACTCTCTCTCGACTTTTTGAGATGGTCCCGACATGTCGAGATATACATGGTTTCCAGACATATAATATCTGTAAATAGTATCCCTGAAAACAAAGTACAAAAAGTGCCCAGTAAATGTGCTATTTCCACTGACATAGGCTTGGCATTCAGCCATCAATTACAATTTCATTTATTGTTGTATAACTTCTATATAGAGACAAATATGCAAGGTATACTAATCAACTTAATTCCTCTGCTTTTTTTAAAACCCCTGCTTTAGCTTCATCTCACGGTGTGTGCATCTGTCCATTCGTGCTGAATTTGGTTCTCGGAGCAAATCCCAGCCACTCATTCAGGAATGGGCATCAAACTTTGTATATAGTTACATCACGGGAAAGCAATGTGTTGCATCCTAAAATAAGGTCACTGTGACCTCTAGTTGACCTTTGATCTTGACTTCAAGTACTAAGTAGTGTAATAAAAAAATAAAGATTTCCAAAGCGTATATCAGCCTCTTTTTTGGGAATGGGCATCAAACTTTGTAGAAAGGAACACAACAAGAAGTTGGTCATTTGCATAAGGCATTATGTTGCATCCTAAAACAAGGACACAGTGACCTCTAATTTTCCTTTTATAATGACCTCAGATACAAATGGTTTTCAGAGCATATCTCAGCCACCAATTCATGAATTGGCATCAACTTTCGTGTGTAGATATACACACCACGGTAAGGCAGTGTGTTGCATTCTAAAATAAGGTCTCTGTGACCTCTATTTTATGTTTGGCCTTGACCTCAATTACTGAAATTCAATGTAATACAAGTCTCTTGCCCATATTTTATCTACCGTTTGATATATGGACTTTGGACTAAATGTGATCATACCTTAATTACAGGTAATATTTTGCATTAAAAATGGTTCACTGTAAACTTAATATGGCCCCAATTTTAAATTGATTACACAAACTTTTTTAAAGGTACATTATAATCACACTGTCATGTAATGAAATGAGGTCCATGAGGTCAAGGTGCATTTATTTGACCTTGACCTCAAGTACCCAACCCTATTTCATTAGGAACAAATGTGCAGTGGCAGGGGTATCCGTGAAGCCCATGCTTCAATTCAATCTAGCTCATGACCTTCCATTCCATTTCCAAAGTTTCAGTAATATAATTTGCTGTTCTCGTGTAATTTTTGCATTATTTTGATTCATTTCTCATACCCCAGCATATATAGTTATGGCCCTATATAGAGAACAAATAGAGAAGCCTTCATCTTAAATCACTAATAATTAGTAAGTTGAATCGTGATACTACATGACCCATTCTGAGACTGCTCTACCATTGTTTATACTAAGGTCACATTTGTACTGATGTACTAATGACATTTTTTGTTTGTAGGTTGCCATATGCATGATAATGATCGTTTCCTGATATTTTCCCACCACTAATCTGCGCCATGGCTAGCCAGCGTGCCCTTCCTCAGAGCAAGGAGGCCCTCCTCAAGTTGTACAATAAGAAACTCAAAGATGACATCAAGTCGATGTTGGATAACTTTACAGAGACCATCAAGCTAGCAAGAGTGAGTTCATATACTTATAGAAAATCTTTTTATTAAATGTAATTTGATGCTGTTTTAAATGTTTTAAGAAAACAAAAATATATTGGTTAGAATGAACTTCTAGTTAGATGGAACTGCTGATCAGTGGGAAAAATAAACATCTGTTTCTTTCTCAGGGAGAAGAAGAATCCCAGGTGTCCAAGACAACACAGATAGAACAAGACCAGTACGAAATGCAGGTCCGCGGCTCCAACATTGTAAGTGACCAAGAGTATAAACATACCACATCGGCCCATGTACATACATAGAGGATGGTGTAAAATATAAACATATATCAGTCTACCATTTATAGAGTATGGGGGTCCCAACATGCCTTATGGTAGGCAACATAGAATCTATTAATATATAATTCTTTTGAGTAGCAGATCCTCAAAATTCTCATTAGCACCACTTTATTTCGATGTTATACAATATAAGGTTAAAACAAGTGCTGTATGAGGCATTTTCTCAGAAGATAGTTAGGTACTGTATAAGTTTACAGTGGGAAAATACATTTTTTTTTTGTATTTCTTACTGATTCTGATCCAGTGGTGAGCTAAGTCTTAAAATTATATATTAGAAATAAGTACAGTATGTAACTGCTAGGAGGTAATCGTACAATGTTGTATTACTTTTTATCACATACCTGTTGAATCTTGTTTTAGTAATACAAGCAATTTTCAGACCATGAAATACAACGTTCTGTATTGCACATGTGAAATACGGAATGTTGTATTTACCTACTAGCCGGAACTACTTTTTATGGAAATCCCCTTGTCATGGCGAACTGAAAAGTTCCTGGTACCGGTACATGTATTTGCAAAAAAAAATCTATGATTATAAAATCTTTGTATCGATCTCTAACAAATACGGAAGGTATGTGATAAAAACTAGACCACACACTTGTGTTTTTCTATTGTTTACAAGTTTATTGTGCGGACGAATATATTCACAAGTACGTCCACACAATAAATGAGTGCCTTCTGATTCGTTAGAAAAACACAAGTGTCTGGTCTTGCATATGTATACGTTACAATGTGTTTTAAGTAAAGTTAGGTTTTCCTAAACAAAATGAAGGATAAAGTATGTTTTAAGGGTAAATCTTGTAGTGCACACTGGACTAAAACTCAGTGGTGTTGAGATGTGTTTGGCACATCCCAGTCCGTACCAAGTTTGATCAAACCAGCATTAATTATTAAGGTAGACTTGCTAGTATACTGCTTATAAGGTTTGATCAGGCTTCCTACATATACCAAAAAAATAAAATAACGGATTCTAATTTTCTTTCCCAGAAACAGTTGAAGGAAAACCAGACATGGCACCCTCTTACCAGCAAAACACTCTTCAGAGTTTTTAAATGTTTTTATTTTTATTACATTGAATGTACCATATTGCTATATGATTACCATAAAATAGGTCTGTATGATTGTATACTGAATTTTGATAATGTCAACTTTTTTATTTTTGCTGTTGACAGGTGAGAGCTGGAGAATCTCTGATGAAGCTGGTGTCAGATCTGAAGCAGTTTCTCATTCTCAATGACTTTCCCTCCGTGAACGACTCCATCACAAAGAACACTAAACTATACAAAGATCTACAGGGTGAATGCGACGCCAAACTGTTATCACTCCGTGACGATATGGCTGTCGACTTGTTTGAACTGGAGGACGAGTATTACTCTTCAAGTTACAAGTGACCTTACATTGTCTACATGTAAGGGAAACTTCATTGTCATGGAATGACAAGGCTGTTTAATAGTTTGCGATCGAGATGTGTATCATTTACTACGTTTCAACAAGAGACAAAATTGCTACAGTGCTAACAGTCACATAATGATATGACTTGTTGATAGTTTGGTCTTGAGATGTGTACCATTAAACACAGCGAGACAAAAGTCCTATAGCTTTATCAGCCTATTTCAATGTCACAGAATGATACAGCTGTTGAATAAATTGCACTTGAGAGAAGTATCAACTACTTCATTTTAACACAGTGAGACAAAATAGGTATAACTTTATCAGAGATGACATTGCTATTCCTCCATGTCCAACTCTTAGGAATCTGCACAGGGGTACAGACACATGTGTTTGAACTGCTGAGGTTTATTCTTAATAACTGTGTTTAAACTCATTACTCGAATTCAAATTAACATAAATTTATACGATAAGTGAATAAACAGATTAATTTTTAATGCATTGTTTTTTGGTATGAAATGTTCATCATTTACTTTTCACAACTGAAAACTCTAATATGACTGTGATTAGATGCAGCAAGCATCACCCGAAATTAAAATATTTCTGGATTTTCATAATACATTAGATGACAGTTGATGAATTATGTGTCGGTCATAAAGAACTTTTTACTTTTAGTAATTAATATATCATTGAAACTTTTATGAGGAGTTGCAAAACCATTTAACAGTTTCATTCTATTATGAAAATGAGCAAATTTTTACCAGACAATGCAACTTGTGAAGTCTGTAACAAACTTCAACTTATGTTAGCCCTTTCACCCCTAGGTAACTTAAGTAGACTCTTCTATACATTGATCTGGAGGAGTCCATCATGGTCTACAGTGTTGAAAGGGTTAGTTAGGAAATAAAAACCACAAACAAAAGAGATTGTCTTCAAATCATTATTGTCAAGATAAGGACACTATATGCATTTCATATTAACATAATTTATAAATAAGAATTCAACAATCATATCTAAACTGAACATACAAAATAATTTACCGAACTGTATGTATATTAGGAAGATTTTCAACTTCAGTATCACACTCGGATAAGAAAAAAAACCCACATTGGTAAAGAAATATTTAACATGGTGGAAAGTTTACCAAGCACTATTATTTCTATTTTCTTAAATAAATAAATTCTGTACACATCATTTACAAAAAGAAATAAAAACTTTCATAATTTTCCAAACAAGTCCTACATAAAATTCCAGGAAAATAAATGTCTAGACATTATATGATTGTATATTGGATGGAATCACAGTTAACATGCAGGGATGTACAATTCCTGTAGCCCAATACCGTGGGGCTAGTACATTTTATGTCAAAACTTAAGAATTTTTTTAACAAACACTATAGAGTATAAGTGAGAGAAGTAGAAGTTTTCAAAATCTTCCTTCAGGCTAGTACTTCAGGCCTTCAGGCTAGTACTTCAGGCTAGTACTTCAGGCTAGTACCCTGAATATGAAATTGTACACCCCTGACTGGTAATTAATAATAACTGGACGGAATCCCATAGTAACCATTTCTATTCAGTAAAATCCATGTGTGGCAATAACGCCTAAATTAACACCCATGAACCCAGAAATATTCAGATCTCTCTGAACACCATATATAGCATAATAATTTACCAAAAAAGTAATACCTTATTTGGTAACAACACTGGTAAAAAAAAGAATATATTTCATTGCTATCAAGACTTGAGATGAGACAAAAAATACCTTAAAAGTCGCTTTCAATATCTACAAGGACATTAACTCAAAGATTATCATCTGGAATGTCTCGCATATAGTGAAGGTAATGACAAGTAATCTATAAATAGAAGGGCAGGAGATCATTATGCTATCGAATAATCATACTTTTCATTTGATATATGTTAAATTTTTAACTGTCAAATGAACTTAAGTAAATAGATAACTTAAGTAAATAGATAAAATTTTACAAGGCAAACAATGGATCTAGTATCAAACCCAATAAAGCACATTTTCATAAAAACAGTACCTGTATTTAGTCCAAAAAGTTGCTATAAAATTAAACCAAATTTGAGAACATTTAATTTACAACCTAACCCTAAAGTTATCTTTAAAGTCAAACAACTTCATATACAGTAGATACATACCTATACATGGTGGTTTTATCACAGAACTGTGGATGTATATTGCACAGACAGTTAAAAAATCGTATCACAGTCAAACATTCCTATACTTTATCCATATAATGTTGAAAATAAACTGATTATTTACCAATAAAACAACAAAGTCAAAGGTCAATTAGTCCACTACACATCCCTGATTAAACTTATAAAATTGAGTACATTTTCAAGTCACGTATATGGTTTTGGCTTTCTGAATTTAGTGAGTGGCTTAAATTTTAACAGTTAAAACTATTTAAGCAAAAAAAAAAAAGATTATTAAAGTGCAAGGAAAATATTTTTACTATATAGGAGCTGATACCACATATAATATAATAAAACCACATCAAATGTGTCCCAGGAATTACAATTTGTATATATCGGTGAACTATTGGTGTTTCTGAAACAGAACAAGATAGTATTTCCAACAGATCGTTGCTCTTACAAATATTGACTTTTTAACTTCCAGCACAAGGCTATAATTGCAAATATTCACTCCATGTGATTTTACGCTGTCGAGTCTTCCAGTAGCCGAAAAACTTGATGTTGCCGCCATCTATGATCTGTACAAGACAGTGTGTACAGTCATTTATAATTCAAAGGAAACACTCTTTCCTCCTCGGTTTCAACAAGTCCGTACATAAAATACATCCATAACTTTTAGTTCCTCCATCAGGATGACACACTAATGAGTACAGATGTTTCTATTTTTAGATTTATGTTTTGAGGGCCTTTTGCTGGGCGGCTGCTTGTGCCTTTTGCTGGATGGTTGCTTGTAAACGGGACAGTGCTTTCTCACAGGGCGCCATGATGTCCTGACAACGAAAAACGCATATAAACAGGCTTTAACACATATATTTGTTTGTTACATATAGTTATACATTAAATTAATAACACATAATATCACATGGCCAACAAAATGTGAAAATATGGTTTATCCTACATTTCACACAATAATATGGTACTAAAAACATTTCATTTTTACATAAAAAAAAATGCAACATAATTGTCAGTTATTAGAGTAAAACACTTCCACTGAACCACTGGGAATCTATAAAAAGCTCACTATAAACAAAATTCATTGATCTAATGTTTGATATTTATTTTGAAATAGTTTTTGTACAATAAGTCTGACCTTTGTTTACCAAAAATTTGCGAAAAATGTTTTAATGAAGGCAAATGTGGAATAAGTTGTAGAGAATAACAACTTCAATCCAACAATAACACCATACGTCAAATTTCAGAATTTATAAATATAATGCAAAACTGCAAAAGTTCCTTAAAATACCTTTTACTAGTAAAGTAATGCTTCAATTTTCGGATAATTCGTTATTATTTTTTCAAAAACACTACTATAAACATGAAATATTGCTTTTATAAATGTAAAAAATTTAACCTGAAACAAATAAGTAGAACAGAAAAATCAAATATATAAGAAGTGTTAAGTATGAAATGTAAATGTTGATAAAAAGTATGTGTTAGAATTTTCGCATGCAAACGTAATTCAAGCAAGCAGTTAGGATAGTTCTATCTTACCACATTTTCTTTGAACCGTTTGAAAATTTCTGAGAGTACTTTGGGTCCAACGTTCAAATGTCTCAATTCAGCCCTCACATCATCTGTTATGGTAACACAACACAGAAAATAGGCATTATACAACAAACAAGCGAAACACACAAACGCCCAGCCAGCTCGACACCGTGTTAGTAACAAAAGTATCTCAACTTCATTTGATTAGCATTTGTTTTCGTTAATTTTGAAAGCGTGTAAAATTGCATCATTTGTTATCGAGCTTTACTGAAAAATAAATTTGGAGGTGTGATGCTCTTTTTGTTAGTAACAGGATCATTTAGAACAGAAATCAGTTTTGAATCTTTGAAGTTTTAGTGTTAAATGGAATTGTTTTGCAGGTGCACAAGCACAGAGATGGGTTTTTTCTTTCAAATAAAAAAATTCGGGTAACATGATGTCAAGCTTCTTGTGATCGGGCATAAAAGGAGCATGCATTTTATCTGGCTCCACACTAAGACTATAAAACAGTAAGAAAGAGGGGGACACTCTATACACCATAGTTTCCTGTGTCTTGAACGATAAAATAGAGAAGCTAAACACTTCTAAGACATCATACAATGTACATGCATTTTGCATGCTAAGAAAGTTTTCAACATGTCAATCATGCTCGGTTCTATTTTTAAAACAGAAATCTGAAGAAATAAAAAAAAATATTGAAAGTAATTATCCGAGGAGAATGAAACAAATTGTAACAACTGTACATTAACCGGTGTGTTGTAACTTTTTTCCAAAACTATATATCTGTATCGGGAAGTGAGATGATGTACCAAACACTACATTACATTAATGTACAGTGATTTTTATCTGCTGAATGAAAAAATACCAGTTTAATACAGATACAGATTTTTCCTCGATATCACAAAATGTTGTCTTTTTCTACAGCACTAGATACAGTATATATATATACTACCCTAAATGTGTAAACTAGCAAAAATAAGTCATACAGATTACAAATGGTTTCACACAAAACACATACAAATTAGGTCACACCTTCAATACATTCCGTATAATGTAATAAAAAAAAGACATCCTAAATTTGTGTCATCTATCCTCTTAAATTTGCTCTTTAAAAATTCTCAAGGAAAACTAAACTTTCTGCTAAACCTATCAAACACTCAATGATAACAATCAGCTTCTTCAATTTGCTTAAAAAACATTTTGATCAAAGATGGTTTTGTGAAATTTCCTGATATTTTGGACAAACCCAGGTATTTTCAGATTCCAACCAAACTTCTCAGACGGACAGACAGACAGACGGACGCAGCGCAAACCTATAGGTTGATTTTTGACAATTTTGATCTGTGTGACTTTCTATGTGGATCAAAATCATTAACGTGAACAAACATGATAGCCCTTCATCCCAGCAAGCTACAAAGTAAATATTATGACCCTAACCTTATGGTGAATCAGAAGATAAATTTGTTTTAACAAAATGTTTGATGGCAGATGCCAGACGACAGATATTGCACCGTGGCATAGCTCACAGAAAGACTCATTGTTATTTTGATTAGACTCATTGTTATTTTGATTAGACTCATTGTTATTTTGATTATATTTATAACACAAATTGAGAATGCCTTTAGGATTATCTGATGAATAGCCACAAGCTGTAAGAGATCGTTACTGAAGCTGAACAGAACAACAGTTAACATCGCCTCAACACCACACATGGCCAACATGAAAGTATCGCCCAAGTTGGCCTCTCACCTCATTCCTCGCAAACTTTTGTCGTATTTCATTCACGTTATCCTGAATCTTAAAGCTCACTAAGTCGTAGCAAATTTCATCTAGAATGAAGACATGTAGCCAAAATGTAAATGACAAATGTGGAACCAATCAATTTTGATTAAACCCTTTCATCCCTATGTAACTTTAGTAGACTCTACCATGCATTGATTTGGATGAGTCCATTATTGTCTACAGTGGTGAAAGGGTTAAAGCTGTATCCTTCAGTAGTCGGTGCCCAAAGATGGTAAGATTGTACGAAGGAGTGGGAATGTTCAAAGTCAAAAACAGGTAAGAATGTCAAAAGAAATTAAAATTTCCGAAGGAGGTAAGGATATTAAAACTACTTAATATTTCTGAATGAATATCTCTTGTCACCTATAAACTGTCACAGACTACGTTACCTAACGTATGATCTTTTCTTTCATTTTTATCTCATGATTTTGTATGCCTTTTTATCTACTATATTTTTAACCGTCACTGTAAGAATACAACTATTCATGTGTTGTAAAGTGCCTTAGAGTAATTTTACAAATTATATAGGGCGCTATTGAAATGTGGTATAATATTATTATTTTTATTATACCCGTCGTTTTTTGTTTTGTTCCAAATTTAGTTACTAGTGCTATCGAACCTTCCTTTATCAATGTTAACTTTTGCAGATCAATTGTTGGGACCAAACCATTCTAGAGTAACTTAGTTTTAACCTTAGATGAGCTGTTAGAATATGATGATAATTAAGGCAGCCTAAATGAAGACGTGTACCTTTAGGGAGGTTGTAAATTTATTTAAAAACAAATAATCTCGTGATACCTGTGACATTAACATATATATAAAGTCCGTGCAATAAATGAGTGCTTTCTGATTCGTTAGAAAAACACAAAAGTGTGTGGTCTTGCTTTTATCACATACCTTCCGTTTCTGTTAGATCGATACAAAGATTTTATAAACTTCGATATTTTTTTGCAAATACTGGGAACTTTTCAGTTCGCCATGACAAGGGGATTCCCATAAAAAAGTAGTTCCGGCTTGTAGGTAAATACAACATTCCGTATTGAACATGTGCAATACAGAACGTTGTATTTCATGGTCTGAAAATTGCTTGTATTACTATAACAAGATTCAACAGGTATGTGATAAATTACTGTACATCATGGGCCTGTTCTTTTATGCAGAACAACCGGTTTATCTGTGTAGCATTTTTGGGTATTAATCCTGGTGTACCTGTTAAGGATTATGTAGGCCTTGCAAGCCTTTGTCAAGACTCGCTTAAAAACAGCATCAGATTACTAGGTCTGACCTTATTTCATAAACGAACAACCCTAGTCTGACCGGTTCTATCGTTTGGATCGCGATAAACAAAGTGGCCTGTATGTCATTTTTTTCATGCGAACACTTCAGAAATATTCTCTCCTGTTTTCATTGGTACAGATATCAATTTTAATCCTGAATGGGACAAAAATAAACCAAAGTCCCTTCGCTATCACAAGCACACTTCTTCAACGATAATGCAGAATCTCTTAATATCCCAACCTAGTACATGAAGTGTATTTTAAATAATTTCAACAAAATGGATGAATGATTTTCTAATTCTATTATATGTTTTTTTTTGGCATGTACGTGTACTACCTGAAATAGCTAAATATGATAACTTTACCGGAGGTCTTGGGTTCAAATCTCACCAATCCACCATCTACATCAATTAAACATTCCATCAAGATATTTTTTATTTAATAATTCAGTAATCCAATAATCTTCAGAGCTTTGATTGCCACATTAATATGTTAAGACATAAAATAAATGTTATTCTATTGTAATTGTACATGTAATATGATAAGTTTGATTTTGTGACATAAACCTGTTGCCTGTTAATATCTTAGGTAGGTATGTCTGCAAGAATGCAACTTTCATTATGCTGTTGTGATTCTTGTTGAGTCGGTAATAAATACAGTAAAATTGATACATCTTCTTTGTATAGTAAATACACAATATTTGAAAAAAAAAATACTGATCCCCCATTCAATATGTTGGCAATAAATATGGTAAAATGTTTGGTTATACCGTAATCCTAAGACTTTGATGTTCCCGACACTTACCATACTCGGCCAGTTCCATGAGTAATGTAGCTATACTCTCCACCACCTCAGCGTTGTCTTTGTGGAGTTCATAAGCACTCATGACCTTGGGAATGCCTGAAATGTGACCTCCGCCTGTCGCTTCATTTGTCAATACTCTGTAGGCACTTTCCTCTGTAAAGAATTCCACATCGGGTAAGTTAACCATACATAAAAACATATTTCTTTTTTTTCCTGCAATAAGCTCATCCCTTACCACGAGTTAAAGTTAAAGTGTTTGCCCTACAGGGCTACTAGCAGGATATTTACGGTAATAGTTTAATTACCCCAAAAAGAACACGTTTTTTCTCCTTGAGAAAACCTCCATGGTTTTTAAATCAAGAATGTGTATATAATACTTAAAATACAATAATGTCTATGTAAGGGGAAGGTCATTCTGACAATTCAACAATTGATTTGTCACCACTGTATCTCTACCATAGTTATAGTGCTTCATATATAGTCAAGTTAAAAGATCTAATGTTGAAATTATACTTCCATAATATGATTTAGATTGACAGACAGTTACTCACCATCAGGTTCCACCAGACTGGCCAGGGCCATACAGGCATTCTTCACAACCTTTGGATTCTTGGTATGTGTGTCTATAGCGCTGATCAGGAGGCCCACACAGTCAAGATCACCAACATACTCAAAGTTCTCATCTGTAACATAAGGTCAAGGTCACCTACATACTCAAAGTTATCATCTATAAAACAAGGTCAAGGTCAACAATATACTCAAAGTTCTCATCCGTAACATAAGGTCAAGGTCACCTACATACTCAAAGTTCTCATCTGTAACCTAAGGTCAAGGTCACCTGCATATTCAAAGTTCTCATCTGTAATACAAGTTAAGGTCAAGGTCACCAATATACTCAAAGTTCTCATCTGTATAACAAGGTCAAGGTCACCAACATACTCAATGTTCTCATTGATAACACATAAGAACTGAATTTCTCACTTTATGTGCAGGGACATCTTTATGTATTTAAATATGGTTAAGACAATGAAGATTCTTGTTAAAATTTAATTTATCAAGAACTTTGTGAAAAAATTCCACAATACTATATGCACCATTTTGGACAATTTACACTGACACTAGTTTGACAAGTGTGTGGTACTGACCATTTAGTGTTGTGGAGAGCAGTGCAGCACACGCTGCCTCCGCTACATCAGGAGAGTTCATATGTGTCTTCAGGGCATTACACACCAGCTCAAGTCCCTTCTCCGACGTCACAATCTTCACATTGTTTTCTTTGAAATGAAACAGATGATAGTATAGACACTACAGAGCTTTGAGGGGGGGGGGGGGAGATTTTCTTGAAAACACATATTTAAACACATTTACACTGCTAATTGTGAATTTTTATGTATTCATTTAATATTTCATTATTTCATTCTCGTTTGAAATAATAAACTAAAATGAAAGTATTTACATTAAGTACTTTATTCAAGAGATGAACAATTCACAGGCCCGATTATTAGACAAACCAGCTCTTATGGATGCATTTTCTGAAGAATAGAGCTTAAAACAATCTTGTACGATATTTGATTAATGGCCACGGGATGAGTGTGATTGCAGGGGTCTCCAACTTCTAGTGGGAAGGTATGATACTTCTAGATTTAACTGTCATTTAATTGCCATATCCCTCACTGCACTCAAATTGTTTCAACCTTGTTTCTTTTTCAACTGGAATTTATGTATTTTCAAGTTTATCTGAAGACATTTTTCATGTTCACAACAACCCTGGTCTAACATTGTTGTCTGCATGAATTGATTTAATAATAACGCATTTTATCAAGAGTAACAACAAATATACAGTAATGAGACCTACCAATGACAGAAAGACTCCATAATGCATGGCAACACGTGGCACAGAGCTCCGGGTTGTTAGGGAACCTCCTCATGGCATCAAGGATATGGTTAACTCCACCTAGGAAACCGATGGCCTCAGCAGCTTCACCTGCAGGGGTGATAACTCTTGTTTAACTTTCCTTGGTTTACAGGGTTTTGTTTATTTTCATTGTTGACATACTTATTTGATTTTGCATTGTAAGTTTCTGGTATTTTTTTGATAGAATCATAAAACAAAACCATAATATTATAGAAACATCATTGCCAAAATGATTACATTAGCAACTGCTTAACTAACCATTGTGTAATACCCTAGATATTTTGTTAGGGAGATTATTCTCCCACTGGTTGGGAAATAGAGATTTTGGTAGAGATATTATTCTCCCACTGGTTGGGAAATAGAGATTTTGGTAGGGAGATTATTCTCTCACTGGTAGGGAAATAGAGATTTAGGTAGGGAGATTATTCTTCCACTGGTAGGGAAATAGAGATTTTTGTAGGGAGATTATTCTCCCACTGGTTGGGAAATAGAGATTTTGGTAGAGATATTATTCTCTCACTTGTTGGGAAATAGAGATTTTGGTAGGGAGATTATTCTCCCACTGGTTGGGAAATAGAGATTTTGGTCGAGATATTATTCTCCCACTGGTTGGGAAATAGAGATTTTGGAAGGGAGATTACTCTCCCACTGGTAGGGAAATAGAGATTTTGGTAAGGAGATTACTCTCCTACTGGTTGGGAAATAGATATTTTGGTTGGGAGATTTTTCTCCCACTGGTTGGGAAATAGAGATTTTGGAAGGGAGTTTACCCTTCCACTGTTGGGAAATGGAGATTTTGGTATGGAGATTACTCTCCCACTGGTTGGGAAATAGATATTTTGGTAGGGAGTTTACCCTTCCATTCGTTGGGAAATGGAGTTTTTGGTAGTGAGATTTTCAATGCAAACACTCTTTTACTAGAATCAGCATGCAATGTTTGCTTTTACATGTACATTGAACAAAACCCCTAAATGAAGACTTGTGAATGTAATATTACCCTTGATCCAATGCTTAAAAGCAGAAATCCATTTATTGGTGTATTGAGACACATTTTCAACAAGTTAAGAACTTCTAACATCACAAACAATTGTAGGGAGATTCTGATTTTTCAGAGAGAGCTTAAGTTATCGAAGGTAAAATATAGGAATGCTCCCTTCGAAATAAAGACACATCACTTGAAATTATAAGTAGATATTTAGATAGAGGTACAATTGATAACATACTGTTACAAGCCAGAGCCATGAGGGATGCTGCTGCAACCTGCTGGACTTCAGCACTAGAACTATGTTCCTGAAAAAACAAAGAAATTTGTGAATGTATTTCCCCTACTGTGATGTACACATCTATGTAGTAATTTAATTATGTCTGAACAGCATCAACCAATAAAAGATATGGCAGAATTGGGAAAGTTCCTGAAACTCATTATATTACACCCATTTCAAATTTAGTAGTTCAAAAGAAGTATTAAGTTAATAAATAAATGAAGCTGTCGTTCTGAAGAATTTTAACAATTCCTTCCAAAATATTAAACACTCTATGCCTTTCAACAATTGATCAATACATGTACACAAAATACATATTGCAATTTCCATGTCAATTAGGATTGTTGTCTAATATTGTGGATCTAAATACAGACCTGAAAATGTCTAAAATCCTGAAATCAAAGGACATTAAATCCCCCTACTCAATTGTACAGTGTGACCTACCTCCATAACTCTAGGGAATATACTGATTACATCTGATGAGAATATGGCATCACCTGGCTTATCTGAAACCAACAAGGACAGAATTCCACTACATGTACTGTGATATTCAATGAATACTACATCGATGTCATGTACATAGTACCAACCATTACTTTTCTTTATTTCAATACAAAATATTCAAATTTTCTCCATTTCATATCACTTATGATATTTAATAACATTGCATGCCAATGCTGCTATACAACTTTACGGTATTCCTATATAGAGATGTACAATTCCACTAGCCCTGGCCTGTACCTGGGGCTAGTAGATTTTATGTTGGGGCAAGTGAACATTTTCATTATTTACTTTGAAAATAAAGGTCAGACTAGGATTTTATTCAAAATCTGCCTCCTTAAGCTGCTACTAAAATATAAAATTGTACACCCCTAATAGTGCCTATGAATGCCATGATTCAATTGTTGATTTACCTGGGTAATCATTGTTTCCTGTTTGGATGTTTACTGTTATTCCATTTTGATCAACAATAACTAATAAGCGCAGGAAATTGTACCATTGTTAAAAAAAATACTCACACCAAAAGAATTATATCGAAAAATGGTAAATATAAGCATTAAACCCGATTCAGTTGTCACTCACATATGAATGAAACCCAACTATAAGCTTTTAAACCTTTCACCGGATCAAACTTGGACAGGGATGCAATTTAAGGTCTGTGACCGGATAGCAACATAACATTAGAACTATAATATCAATGACTTAAAACTGTACAATTGAAACCATTATGCAAGACACAAATAATACTAAAATAATGCATATATATTTTTGTTACGATTAATAAAAACCACTGATTGAACTTTGACACCACTGTTCTATTTAGTGTACGGGGGATAAAAAGAAAACTACACAGGAGTTTTGTTAACAGCCTACAGGCTTACAGCGTAGCCGAATCGACATAGATTTGAATGGATAACTCGTACACATTTTACACTTTTGTGTACATACCCTTCACTGGTCATTTGTCTGATGAAGGTGACAGAGTACATACCGTACTAGTCATCGAAACGTCACATATAAACACTCACTGGTTGTGCTACATGAATCTTTTCACAATACACAGGATCTTGATATAATTCTTGGCAACACTTAATTGTAAAGTATAATTTAACCTTAAAAATCATATCTAGAAAATTGTGGAGTCTTCAAGTGTAACTGAATCTGAAATTTTTCACATCTATAAGTTATTATTTGAACAAAACAAAGAAAAAAAAAAAAAAGAAAAAAAAATCATAAATAAATTTGTGTACTAAATGATTATTCAGTGATTGAGCACTGGTGCAAATATGGCAATAATGATCTACGAATTAAGAAAATAAAAGTACTGTAGGATTTTTTATGATATATAGAGAAACGTGTGAGATAATGGACAAGAGTGCAATATCAGTCAACTACATAGAAAGTGCTTTTAGATACTGCAGAACCTTACAAACAACACATAGTTTTGTTTGTAAAAAAAAAATCCTTATTTGTGCTTATGATTTAACCATTTTCACAGCATTTAAAAAATTGGCAAAGAAAAAAGTGCTCAGGTAGATCTTTGGCAGGAAACTCTAATCTACAACTCCAGCTTGTCAGAGCTAAGGGTCGAGCGAACCAGATTCTGGTATACATATACTAGGTATGCCAATATCTACATAAAAAAAAAACTACACAGGATTTTTTTAACAGCCTACAGGCTTACAGCGTAGCCGAATCAACATAGATTTGAATGGATAACTCATACATATTTTACACTTTTGTATACATACGCTTGACTGGTCATTTGTCCGATGAAGGTGACAGAGTACATACCGTAATAGTCATTGAAATGTCACATATAAACACTTATTGGTTGTGCTTCATGAATCTTTTCACAATACACAGGAGCTTGATATAGTCTTGGCAACACTTAAAATTGTAAAGTATAATTTAACCTTAAAAATCGTATCTAGAAAATTGTGTGGTCTTCAAGTGTATCGTTGGGTTTTCAAAAATGGACTGAATGGTACACAAGAAAATCCATGGATTCCTGTTAGTAAGATATAATGTGGTTAAGATAATGTCTAAAGTGTAACTAACTACCATTACCATGTTAAGACTTACCAGGTAAATAAACCCTTCTCTTAACATCATGACGAGTGATAAAAATATCTGTCAAAATTCAACACAGCTACTGTGATCAATGTAAAGTCTCATTTGATTTAAATGTTTGTACACACTTTTTTATATTTTATTTTAATAATACTTAAAATTCTACTTTTAAAAATTCAAAAAATTTGGTTACAATTAAGTACTTAACGGAAGGTAGCATTCATTGACATTTTATTTGAACGATCAACAACATTAGAGTTTCATATCTTAAGCACTAGCCTGTACAAATTTTTATTGATTCTATTATAGCCCGACAAATATTTTCAAAACTTAATATAATCACTTTTCCTTAGTCCTGACAGAAAAAATCCTAGCCCTGTGGGTGGGCATAGTAGAATTATACACAATCACCCTTGTACTGACAACAACAACAACAGTGATATACACACAGTTTTGACAACAGTGAGATCAACATTTTACTGACAACACCATCTAAAACTAAAGTTGTTGCATCGATTACATACCTGAGCTTCCAGTCACAAGTAGGCGATTAAAAATGCTGCATCCCGTGATCTGAATATTTTCCTGCGGTAGGTTGTTACGCATGGCGACACTGATGAGGCGTTTACCGGTGGCATCAACTTGTAATGTCTCCGACTCCTTACACATCTCCAGGATTGTGGACAGCGACTCAAGCACCTGTTCCTCAAAATCTATGTTGGTAGCCAGATGTTCTAGTACTTTGATCAGACCTCCTTCCTTTGGTACTATACCTGCAATAGAGTCGAACCTGCTCATGGAACCACCTCCATTAAGAAAATACCTGTGGTAAGAGGCCACTTTCAGTGATCCCCATTACAGTGATTTCATTGTGAATTAAACCTTTATGAACCCTTTCACGAACCCATTATCTCATAAAGATCAACTTTGAGACAACGGTTTTCTCCGACAGACTTTTTAAATTCTTCTTATCTACAGAATGTAAAAGTTAAACATGTCTTACCGTATATTAACATATTTTATTTTAATATTTTATGAAGATCATCGGTTATGCAAACTTGCATCAGTGTATTGTGAAAACATTGTATGTTACTGGGGTTTATTTATAATAGAGAGATTCAATCCCCAAAACACGCTTCATAAAGAGATTTGTCATCAGGAGGCCTAGGAAGCACACAGGGATTCATTGGTGAAAAGGTTAAGAATGAAACAACCTGCATTTAAAAGACCACTTTTTGGACCTCCAAAGGTTGGTCTCTTAAGACAGGTTGGATTACATTGAAACTGGAACTGGACTGTTTCAACTATACACAACATCCTAAAGACATTGTTAGGTACAAAGTTACATTTTCGTTTTCCCATTCATTCCAAAATAATCTATAGATCTTACGATTTTCTTTACGGGCTGATTTTTGTCGTTTCCTCTTCTCCAGCTGCGAAGCATCTGTCATCTCCACACAAACCTTCACATATTTATTGTTCTTCTTCAGGTCTCTGTTGAGTTTAAAAATAATATTTATTTCCGAGTCAACAAATTTGGGGAAAAGAAGCAACCTTACGTAGACTAACAGAAATTTGTTTTTTAACACAGAAAACAATTATCAAGTGTACTTTTTAGGTAGTCAATTTGATAAACTAGCTCTTCATCAAAGCATTTTTTTATGTTATTTCTAGAGTAAGCTAAAACAGGAACTGTATAATTTCACCAGCATTTGATTTAGTTTCATTAAACATCTGTAGATACATACGAAGCAGAAGGTCTGTCTTTCCTCTTTAGCATCAAACGGATAAGACTGATCAGTTCTCCGGAGTAATGCTGAAAACATAAAAAAAAAACCATATAAATTACAAATATGAAAAAAAAGTGTCACATTCAACTTTATAAGATAGGATGTATAATAATAATAATAAAAAAAGTTTTTTGATGGATGATACCATAGTCTGAATTGTTCATTTACATACTTGAAAACCTTTTGAAATTTCCAAGGGGGAGATTCTGCATGCTCAAAAATAAAACATAAATAAAATGTGTGTATATTATCCCTAGAGACAAAATAACTCGTTAAAATGACATATTTTGAGCTGTTATTTCAGGTGAAATCATTAGATCTTAGAATATAGGAAAGGTTTAGCAAACTCACTGGTTGAAAATGCTAAATTTAAGGGTCCAAAATTGTGAGACTCCCTCCTAAATAGGGAGAGTTGGCAGGACCATGTATGCATTTAATAATACAACAAGGTACTGGTAGTATTACCATTTGAGACGGACTACATTTTAGCTAGTATATGTCCATGTATGTAGTTAATACTAATAATCATAAGACTATGTACATATATTTCTGGAGTGGAGGTACAACTCAGTGGGACAGAGTTATGGGCGATGTCTGTGATATTATAACGAGACTAAGTGTTGTGTGGGTAATTTCTGAACTTATGTAATTCATTCAGTCAGACAATGCTTTGTGTAATGTCTGTGTAATGCATTCATAAACATACTTTACCCAATGGCTGTGTTTTAGCATCAAAATAGACAAAACAAATTCAAGCAACCACAATTTTTTTTATTTTTTCCCCAATCTCATAGCATATTCCTATGTGTTGCCAATAAGTTTAATCACTTGCTAGGGACTCCACTTTTGAAAAGACAAACACTAACATTGATCTTTCAGAGTAATTTTCAGGGAACATCAAACAAATACATTCAGTATAATGTGACCAGGTGGAAATATTGCGCTGGATGCCTTGGGCATGGTATTTCAGTGAAATAGCACTATAAAGGCGGCATCAGAGCCACGCTATCACAAGGTGGCAATTACACCAACATAACACATACAGGCATGCACAACACTAGGGACATCACAATATATTGGAAAACAGGTATATCGCAAAACACTGGTATATCGTATCGTACCACAAAACAGAGATGAAATATTACTGTATCGCAATATTTTTTTAAAAGCTTATTTTCATGTATCTCATTCTGCTTGGTGTTTTAACTTTGCAAATTACTACAAATTCTAACAGATATGCCAATAATCATAAAACAGGCTTTTAATAGTGGTGGGAATTAGCTCAAATTTTGTAATCGATGGTTGGTTTGACAAAAATCTTAAATCTATGTGATCCATATTATATCTGATTAAGTTTGATAACATTCTGACAACAACTTATCATAAAATCGAGCACATCTTTCCTTTGACAATATATCGGGATACGTATCGCAATATATTCATTCTGTATTGCAAGATATCGTGATACACTCTTGGCGTATTGTGACACATCTACACAACACACATGGAGGCATGTCCTTAAATGACCTTAGCTGTTAATAGGACGTAAAATAAAATAAAACCAAACCAAACCACTCAAAGAAACTTAAGTATACAACGCTACCGAACATCAATGAATCAATCAGTATAACAGACACTTACATTAGCCACATCCTCAAACACCTGCTCCAACACAAAGGCATCCTCCTTGGCCTCCTTCATCTTTTCGATGACCTGTTTCTCATCGTAAAATGTTGATGTTGTAAGCTCAAACAGGATACAGCCAAGTGACCAGATGTCAGTTACAGGAGTGAAGCCTGTATCCTCCAACTCTGGTGCCAGGTAGTTAGCACTGCCTGAAAGGGACAGTAGACAGTGAGTTACAATAGATAAATTAAAGAGACACTAGACATCGAGTCACAATAGACAGGGAGTTACAATAGATAAATGAAATTGACAGCAGATAGTGAGTCACAATAGACAGTGAGTCAAAATAGATAAATGAAATAGCAGATAGTTAGTCACAATAGACACATGTAATAGCAAATAGACAGTGAGTCAAAATAGATAAATGAAATGGATAGCAGAGTGTGAACCCATAGAGTGAGTCAAAATAGATAAATGAAATGGATAGCAGAGTGTGAACCCATAGAGTGAGTCAATATAGGTAAATGAAATGGATAGCAGAGTGTGAACCCATAGAGTGAGTCAAAATAGATAAATGAAATGGATAGCAGAGTGTGAACCCAGACAGTGAGTCAAAATAGATAAATGAAATGGATAGCAGATAGAGAATCACAAAAGTTGAATGAAAAAGCTTATTGAAAGTGAGTCAAAATAGATAAATGAAATGGATAGCAGATAGAGAATCACAAAAGTTGAATGAAAAAGCTTATTGACAGTGAGTCAAAATAGATAAATGAAATTGACAGCAGATAGTGAGTCACAATAGACAGTGAGTCAAAATAGATAAATGAAATGGATAGCAGAGGGTGAACCCATAGAGTGAGTCAAAATAGATAAATGAAATGGATAGCAAAGTGTGAACCCATAGAGAGTGAGTCAAAATAGATAAATGAAATGGATAGCAAAGTGTGAACCCATAGAGAGTGAGTCAAAATAGATAAATGAAATAGATAGCAGAGTGTGAACCCATAGAGAGTGAGTCAAAATAGGTAAATGAAATGGATAGCAGAGTGTGAACCCATAGAGTGAGTCACAATAGATAAATGAAATGGATAGCAGAGTGTGAACCCAGACAGTGAGTCAAAATAGATAAATGAAATGGATAGCAGATAGAGAATCACAAAAGTTGAATGAAAAAGCTTATTGACAGTGAGTCAAAATAGATAAATGAAATTGACAGCAGATAGTGAGTCACAATAGACAGTGAGTCAAAATAGATAAATGAAATGGATAGCAGATAGAGAATCACAAAAGTTGAATGAAAAAGCTTATTGACAGGGAGTCAAAATATATAAATGAAATGGATAGCAGATAGAGAATCACAAAAGTTGAATGAAAAAGCTTATTGACAGTGAGTCAAAATAGATAAATGAAATTGACAGCAGATAGTGAGTCACAATAGACAGTGAGTCAAAATAGATAAATGAAATGGATAGCAAAGTGTGAACCCATAGAGAGTGAGTCAAAATAGATAAATGAAATGGATAGCAGATTGTGAACCAATAGAGAGTGAGTCAAAATAGATAAATGAAATGGATAGCAGAGTGTGAACCCATAGAGAGTGAGTCAGAAAAGACGAATAAAAAAGGACATGCAAATGAATTAAAGAGTGAGCATCAATCACAGTATATTTTTTAAAACAGCAATGAAATAAGAGATTAAGGTTAAACAAGTATGAAAGACTTGTATAAGGATGTACTGACTGAGGGTAGCTCTGGTGCAGGTACGAGTGTCTCCCATCACTGTAGCTACGGAGAAATCGCCCAGCTTTAAACTACCTTCCTCTTGCAGGTAAAGGTTATTAGGTCGTAAATCTCTGTAAAAGTGCAACATCAGTGTGTAAATCCACAAATAGTAAAAGTCAAACAAAGCTAATGTATTTAACTCATTCACCCATGAAATTTCATAATGAACTATTCCAACCTTTGAATTGGAAGAGTTCAAATGTGTCTTCAGGGGTGAACGAGTTAAGATGAACCTTTTTTTTTTTATATAAAATACAGCAATTATTTCAACAAATCATAAACTTCTCATTGGTATATATCTATAGAATGTTCATTTTGACTTTCTTTATACATAATGTATTTAAGACATATAAACATGATTAAAAAAACATTATACAGAGTTGAACCTATTCATGCTGCTGACTTCACAAGAGAGGAAGTCCATTAATTTACATACATTTCGTATTGGTGTCCAATAAGGAGCTGGCTGATTGCTACCCATACTTTTAGTGTTCAAACTTAATGGTAGACCCATAGACGATCACAGTGAAAAACACTGTTGTTCTATGAACCACTTACTTTATATACCAAAATTTCTACAAAGTTGTTTCCTATGGTGTGCATGATTCAATGATAAGTATAGCAGTGTAATACAAATTCCTCTGTGAAATGAACTTGTCTCCCTTTAATATTACACATATTTCATTATTTCATGTTATTGAACACTAAATAAAATATATAAATAATTTTATCATTGTCAAAATTTCAGTAGGTCTATAAGAAATGTAGATCTTACAGACCTATCGTCTATGGTATGTAGAACCTAAATTCTAAAACTGTACTTTAGAAGTTTTGGCCAGCCATGGCCAAGGGATCGTATATTGCCATATAATTACCTGTGAATGATTCCTTTTTGATGAACATATATCAAACCTTCGATCACCTGGCCAACCCAGTTCTTTATTTTCTGAAAACAGTCACAAGTTAACAAATGAATGAGCCCATTACATGTTTCCCATAATAACATTTTTACATGATAATCTAGGTATCAACTCTAGATTTTTTAAAAAAACATGTAACTTATGTATCTTTGTCTCAATTGATTTTAATCATCAAGTTTTAATCATCACCAATAAAAGATATTATTTTCGTCCAAATAAGATTGATATACATAAATTCACTCTATCCCGGATTCCAATATGACTAAAATCAGCTTTTAATATCCATCATGATACTTTGTTATTCAATCTGAGGATACACTATCATGCAGTGGTCATGGGCTTGTGACCTTTCATGTAATACATTGATGCTATGTGTTTTCAAATAATGACAGCCTCTCACTGATTTGCTGCAGCTAAAGTCCCTAGAATGCAGCCCCTGAAACAGCATCCTCCAATCCCAATATGCAGAAAATTGCAGTAAATCAGAATTTGGTTTTAACCCTTTGACCCCTATGTACCTTTAATAAACTCTTCCATGCTTTGATCTGGACGAGTCCATTATGGTCTACAGAGGTGAAAGGGTTAACCAGATAGAAGAAATAGCAGCCTTTACCTCCTCTGGTATGACATCTTTGCTCTCCCTGTGTTTCTGCATAATGGTGCCAAGATTACCATGGGGGAAGTAATCCATGACTATAGTCATGAAAACTGAAGAATTCTATAGAAAAAAAAATACAATATCATATTATATATAAATTAATGATAGAACTATTATTAAAGGTGTTATTGGGTAGAATATCTGCATAATTTTAAATGGTGAATTTGAAAAGTACCATGTTTTTAAGGATTCCTATTCCACTGTGGTTTTCCCTTAACATTCCCTTAACTTTCATCTGCATATAACTGTAGCAGAGTTGAACAAAGACACTTCTGTTGTCCAGGTAGCTAGATCGGTTAAAGCAATAGTATATATTAATCTTAAGTCCTGGGTTGGAATCCCAGTCTGACCCTGCCAATTTTTGTTTACACTCAAAACACTGTAGTTTATTACATTTTGTTTATGTCTGCTTTATTAATGCTCATAAAAGTCCCATAAGGTAATAGTTTTCTTTTCAGAAATGATTTACCAAAGCTATAGTCATGCCAAAAAACAATTCCCAACACTTCGTTTGCAGTTTTTGGCAGTGTTACAGGATCTTTAAGAGTGTATTAAAATTTTGTAATAGAAAGGCATAAAAATAAAATATTCCATATCAATTCAACTGGATAAATATATGCATTAGGGATGCAAATATTAATTTTTCTAAGATATACTCTAAAATATACATCTTTGGTATTCTTCTGTTGCCTCTCTTGTCTCTTGTGTAAAGGCTATCTAGTTGGACCTTACCTCCTTTTCCCACATGATGAAGAACTCGTTGTAGCCGGAGACATAGGGATGCTCCAAGCTCAGCAGGTCCTGAGACTGACAACAACAAAGCTATAGTATTAGTTTAAGAACTATCAATGGAACAGTGAACACGTTAAGAGAAAGCATTGGTATTTTTGTAACTAGATAAGATGAATTCTAGCTGTATTTCTTGCCTTTAGAGTTCAAGATCATAATTGCAATAAAGGATTGATGTACAACAACTATTTTTTTCTGTGGTTATATATATATATATTTTGTTGTTGTAGATAAGCAAAAAATTTCTATTTATGAATTATACATGTCTATAGATGCAGTGTTTTTGTTACCTCAATTTTACAACAGCCTGTTTCTTTATGAATTGGGAAAATATAGCACTATTTTCTCGGTTTTTGGATATTTTGGGAAAATAGGACTTTTTTAGCTAGGGGAAACAGCCTGTATTTGGCAGTAAAACTGAGCAAAAAAATCACTGAAATGTATTACATCTCAAAAGGGAAGGTAGAATTCAGGGAGTGTAATGTCTAAATTTGTTTGTTCATACTAATAATTGTCAAAAAGTTTTAGATACAATTATTTATCATCAAAATAAATTACAATGGATACAGTTTGTATATATTTTGCATATATTTTAAGTGTTACCTCTCTAAATGCCTTGTTTGCCTCACTCTCATCAAAGCATTCCACCTGCAAATAAATCATAATAATATGATTAAATGATGCTACACTCGGCAGACGTGGTGATCTGGTGGCTGTTCTGTTTTAAAAAAGCCTTAGTGTGAGACATCTCTCTCCCAATCATGATGATGTATACACACACTTTGAGCACATATGACTTGTTCTGTCATTGCTGCTACATGACGACCCGCTGTGGCCAAGTGGTTAAGGCGTTTGACATTCTACTACCACTGGATCGCAGGTTCGAAACCTACATTATTATTAGGCGCAGTCGCCAGGTAACTGGCCGTAGGTTGGTGGTTTTTCCCCAGGAACAGGGGGGGCATGTGGGGAAGATTGAGGAAAATGGTGAAAATACATGATTTTTGAAGAAAATTCTCAGACTAGGGGGGTTTCCTGAAGCCCCAAAAAAACCTCTGGATCCGCCACTGGATGTTAACATTACAAACAAACAAAAGCCTGTGACAATTTAAACAATTCATATTGTTTATCATTTACAGGCCTCCTCCATCTTGACTTCAGAAATACTATGTTCTTTTTATTAGTGGACTAACTTTTAGACCACCAGTCCAGGTTGTTGTACCAAAAGATATTATTATCACGGTTGACCTAAATTTTCACTTGGATGATATATCTACAGGTCCTGTACACTCTGCCGATGGAGCTATATAGCTGTAAAGACCTATAATAGCTCTATTGACCTATCTGAAATAGGTCTTTTGAGCTATTTTCGAGTGATTTTCTTTTTTAAGGAAAACGGATCAAAGTCGCATTTAAAAGAAGATTGTATCATTAGATTTATAACAAAAGACATTAAATATAAGTATTCTTTTTAAAAAATAATGATGTAAAGAAATCGGAAATTTTACATTTATGAAAAATGAAAATAAACATCTACTGATGTATGCTTTTTGTAGTCAACATTACCATTAACCTTATTGTTTTATGCGACTTTGCTTTAATTTAATGAAATTTGAAATCTGAGAAAATATAGCTCAATACAGCTATAATTTATAGGTGTATATAGCTATATATGTCTTTATAGCTATATAGCTCAATCGGCAGAGTGTACTGGACCTGATCTAATGTTGTTGCTTGTCAATTATTTTGTCTACTTGATTCCCGGGGTCTGATACAACATGTGACAGAAGCTACACACCCATGGCCACACAATTTTGTCATTAAAAGGGATTATGATAGAAAGGTGACATCATCCTACCAAAATGGTCTTCTAAAAAAGACTTATCCATCAGTGTTTACTTTCTGAATTAAATCAGCTGATAAAGCTGGTACCGTTAGACAGTCCGTATATATATGTTCCTTGCGTAGTAATTTGGTGCTTGCTGTCGGGCGCCGAGAGGAAGGGCGGGGGGAGGCATTCGTATGGACGCATGGACTCATTCAAATTCACGTAACGTAGTATACATTTTTTATTTGCGTGTTGAAATCTATTTAAACTATATTTGAAGATATCATCGTGTATTTTTTAATGCGTATGCGGGTTAATTTCTACTGCAGTTCAACAAAATATCTGCGATCTGGCATGAAGGGTTTTTCTGTGGCCTCGTTCGCAATGTTTACCTTTTTGAGGACATAAGATTTGCCAGTGTCCTTTTTTTCGGCGAGAAAAATTGTCGCCTGGGCGCCTTGACCCAGCTGTTGCACAATCTGAAATTAATCAAAGAAATCATTTATTATCAAATATGTCCTGGCAATATTCAAATACAATTACTCAGGTCAGCACCGAGAGAAATCTGTTATCAATATACCGGATGCGAGAAACCATACCTTGTAGTTCTCCATGTTCTTGACAACATGAAGCCTTCGCAATGCGCATGCGTGTTGTCTCTCACGTCATAGCGCGCCAAATTTTATAAAGACAATATATTAATGGCTAGACTTCGTGGGGATTTTCAACTGAGACGCGGAGGCCTATCTAACTAACTGTAGTTACTGTTGCTTGTCATAAGCAGTAAATCTAAAAGTACTCGATGAGTGATTGCCCTGTTAGTATACCTAATATACCACAATCAAGTTGTGTAGAAAGACAGGACGAGTTGTGTTGTTAGTAATTGTATATGCCTCTTGAAGTGCTTTTCTTAATCTTCTAAGTAATAGATACATAATGTGCACGAGTGATATATCCGATACGTCACGAGTGTTAATTATGTATCTGTTTTATCCAATGACCGGCGGAGCTATATAGCTGATCAGGATATGTCAAGTAATCACTTTGATATTTTCCCGCCACTTTCTGACCCATCCCATTTCCTGCCACAGCATTTCATGATGGCGGATCAGGCATGGTATGACGTCCCCGGAGTTTATATGATATTTACACAAGAGTTGTCAACAGACTGTTGGAGAGGGTCCATTTTACATGAGACCCCTTGCCGGTAGGAAATTTGGAACACAGCCGACTGGAGTAAATAAACTGAATGCAATTGTGGAAAACATGTGTAAGGAAGCAGGATTCGAGGGGAAGTTTTTAAATCACTACGGAAAGAGAACATGCGCCACATCTCTTTACCAAGCCGGTAAGTCTGAAATTAAAGTGTTTTTAAACATAATTGTGAATCACGAAAATATTAGCCTGTGTATATGTTTTTTCATAATCTGTAAAATAGAATACATGTTCTTTTTCGTATATGAAAATAACTTTCGATGTCCATAAATAACATAAATCCTAAAAAATTCATTAACACGATATTTGAAGTTAAATTACAGACGCGTTATTTATTTTGTTTATATATTCTCCTATTTATGATTAGGTATTTACTTTTTCCGCAACGCATGTGTATATTTTTTTTATAAATACAATGTAGTGATGAAACCATTTTTTTTTTATATTTTTTTTTAATTTGACTTGAATGTTATACGCATTGACATTAACCTAAACCTTACACGATAAAAATGTCCATTTATTTTCTACTTTCATTGGGTTTTGATGAACAGTTGATTATGGAAAGGACTGGACATCGCAGTACCGCTGTCCGTGCCTACAAGAGACCGTCCGAGGCGCAACAGGTGGAAATAAGCCGGACATTAGAGTGTGGGAAAAGTGCGATCAAGAAGGTCAAGACCGAAACACAAGAAAACAAAAATAGTGTAACGTAGCGTGAAAAATATAATACCAACACATTATTGGTGCTTGATAGAGAAATGCTGTTGTTTACACTTACGGTGTCTAAATTTAATTAAATTTGTTTGCAATGTTTTTCGCGTCTTTGTTGATTTGTCGCGCCCACTTTAAAATGGGCACCGCCTCCAGACTGTGGCATGGACCAATCAGAAAAGCCATGTGATATTTCAGATATCACATATGTGATATCTGAAATACCACACGGTATGCAATATATCGTCGAGAAAAGATCAAAGAAAAACCGAGGCGTCATTGGATAATTTTCAATGAGGGTAATTTTGAACGGGCTAACAAAGAATCATATGAACTTTCTTGGTCCTCATAGATAAACCGAAGTGCCCTTCCTTGATTTTTTTCATTTTTTATTTGTGTTTATTTCCCCACATAAATGCCAAACTAGGGGACAGTATTCAAAATTTTACATGATAACAGATAAGTAAATACTTGGCTTTCCAAGTCTATTAAAATGTCCTTTTTAGAACATTTTGTTGTCTAGATGTTTTTGCAGATATTAGAAATGTGTGTGTTAAATTTAAGTTGGAACTCAATGGTTACACATAGAAGTTAAACTTCCTGCTCACATTTAATACGATTAGGTCCTATTATTATTTCAAAAGTTATATTTTTTGTGCTGTTTTTTTTTTACCGATAGCCATGGCCTGAAATTGTCCGGAAACCATTTTACAAGTGTGTTACACTCTGATTGAAGTGATTTAACCACGATTTCTAGTGACATGACCGTCATGGAGAGAAAGTTATAATCTGCGTAGTCATAGAGTGTACAGTCTGTTTGATGAAGTAAAAAATATCATTTATAAAAATATTGAAGAGGAGTGGACCGAGGATGGAGCCCTGGGCACTTCCTTATACAGAATCAGGAAGATGCTTGTTTTTGAAACTAAGTTGACACATGGTATTCCATTTTCCAAATAATTTGTAATGATATTAAGAGCACTATTAATAACCTTATATGATTTAAGTTTTATTAAAAGAAGATCATGTGGCAGTTAATAGAAATCTTTAGTAAGGTCCATTAGAATATAGCCTTCATATTTGTTTTGATCCAATGCCTTTTTCCAATTTTCACTTATTTTTGATAGAACAGTCTGGCATCCATACCCAGAACGAAATGCAGACAAAAATGGATGAAATTGAGAGCTTAACAAATCGAGAGTAATGAGTTTAAGGCTTTCTTAAAAAAATCGATATAACGGGTCTGTGATTCCTTTTATCTAGTGTACTGTCTTGTGAAGTGGGATGACCTGAGCAATTTTTAATTGGTCTTGAAAAGTCCCTGTGCTGATAGATTGATTTATCAATGATGTAATGCACCCAGGAACAACTAGTCGGGTCAATTTAAGCAGTTTAGGTGAAATGTTGTCAAAACCAGTAGCCTTTTTAATTAATTCCAATTTTGTTAATTTTTTTATGTATAAAAACCTCTTCAACAGGTCTGAAACACATTAGTGACATTCTGTGTTGTTAGTTATTGCCTGAATACTACGGTGATATGTATTCATGGTGTTATTCTCTTGACTAATGTGCTTGGCTCATTTCACTGACTTTAATCATTTATCATTTTACGCTGGTCTTCAATAACTATGTCTTTCAGATTTTAACATCCTTTTATTAGTAGTTAAGAATGGTTTTATAGTTGTCCGAAAGTCACTGTTTTTGGGTCTTCCACAGTGCATCTTTCAATAAAATACTGTTTTATAGATTGTTTCCTAATTTTGTTTACCAGATTTCTCTGGTTTCCTATAAGATTCCCAGTTCTGTCTAGACCTATCTCTTTTATATCTGTTGTGCAACATTCTCCTTTTATAAATTGCTTTCCTCAAATTTCTTTTCATATATGGTGCTTGTTTCTGTAATGGTTTGTGTTTTTTCACCAGGAGCATATTTTTCGACAATGTTCCTAAAAGTCTCTAAAAATGTCCGTAAGCTGTGTTAATATCATCTACATCCATGATATTTTCAAAATCTGTGTTATCTATCAATAGATATGACTTAACAGCCTCTGAAGAAAATGGTTACTGATTCAAATTGATTTTAGATGCGAATCAATCATACGAAAAGCTAAAACGAAGCCAATATAAAATCTACACCCCTTCTGAATCTGAACTTGTGAAAAAAAAACGGCTTTAGGATTCCTTCATTTTGATTGCGTCTTTCTAGCTTTTCTTTTATACCTTTTACTTTTCATAGCTAGATTGTCTGAGATGAATTCCTTCAAAACCTTTTAATGTCTATTTCATAACTCGGACACCCGTGTTGTTTACTTGTAATAATGGCCTCTTTGCAATAAAACTTGTTGAAAACTCAGGAAGTAATTTTAAACACCCATATAACACAAATTCCGAGAATTCGATTTATACCGTGTATGTAGCACTATAACCCAAAACTTAAAAAACGATTAAAGACATGCTTTACTTTTGAACTTACAATACTATATAACTATCTATGGTGGAAATAACGAAATAACGAAGTGCCACAGATAAGCCACCATAACTATCAGCTCGTTTTTTTTTTACCTTTGGACCTACAATACTACTTGAATTATCAGCTCGTTACAAAACATGACGCCATTGATTTCATGATCGTTTTCTTCCCTTTTCCCAGTACCAACATACCAGACTGTCCTGTTCCTGGAGTTAACATGTCACAGATGATTCGCTAATCCAAAGCCTATTTTCAATATCAATTGTATCAGGGTTATCTGGACAACTGCGTCTTGATATTAGTTTAGTTGTTGTCCCTCTCCCGAGCAATAAATACCATCAGATGCACAGGGGGCAAGAACATACACCACATTGCACCTTTGTAGATATGATAAACTGTAATACGTATCCTATGACAAAATGTCTCCTTTATTATAATACGTTAATTGTATCTAACACCTTATGTATCATATTCTATAATATTTATGCTCTATTATATGCCGTATAATATAAAGGCACAATGATTGGTCTCGGGTAAAAAAAAAACAACACCTGATCAATCGCCAGGCGGATACCTGTCCTTTGAAGATTAAAGAGGAGCGACACTCGACTTCAAAGCCTGTCAATTTTTACCGTTATGCGACCGCGAGATTCTTTTGATGTACAAAACAAAGAACGAACTAGACTTCTAGTCTCATCAACAAGGTGGCGCACACTGAGCCTTCCATTTCGCTATGACATGTTACAGGGGTGCACAGAGCGTAAGTCAGACTAACCCCCTGGGGTATCGAGGATGACTACACTATAAAATGTACCCGATATTATATAGTACATGAAAATGTATTCTTACTTCAATACAGTTTTGATAGATATTGTACTCCTGTAATAAACAACAATACCGTCATTCTTTAATATAGAAACATTTTAATTACAAATATTGGTTTGGACAAAATGAAATTATATACAAAAATATAGACTTAAAAAAAAATCTAATCACAAATATACAACACATTATAGACTTCAAAATGTGATCAAACAAATACATCACAATGTATATTTCAAAACTTAATATCCCACCTTTCTAATGCAACAACTGTCACTTTTTATGTTTTATATGTATACATATGGGTGACTCTACTTTCAATGAAACGTGTCACATGATTTGTCTGAGCCTTTTCATGTACAGTTAATTGTTCAACTTAATGTAAGTTTTAAGACAGCTACTTTTCATGGGCTCTGTCTTACTCAAGAATCGTTTGTTACAATTCTGGTACTTATTATTTGAATAAGACAGTGATACATGGGAAAAGAAGAACCTGTTAGAATATAAAAATAACTTTAAAAATTGTCAGACTCAATTTTAAAACGTTAAACACTTCAGCATCATGGTCCATGTTTCACTCCTTATATTATTTGGAACGATTTCCTCAAATTTTTGTTTGCCCTTTTGTATTGTTTATTCTTTTCCTCATCTTTGACAGCCATAAATCAGATCTATTGCACACAATATCGACACAAGTTCTCCGATAGTGTTTGTTTCACAAATCGGTAATATTTCTTCTAGTAATACCACAAAAATCGTCTTTTATCTTCTGTCTGAGTCGTGATCTTGCCATCTTTTCATAGTGCTTCATCATTTTCCCGGAACTGTTAAAGAAAAAAGGAAAAATAATATGATAAGCTTTTCTAATTTTTGTTTCAGACAAATGGGTTGTAAATAAAGATAGCACCCTTTCAAATCAACTAGCTTTCACAGTGTTCGTGTACTTATGTGAATACCATTAGCACTTAAAAATTAAACGACCGATATCGTTCTCGAAATGTAATCGAATGATATAGTTACGATCAAATTGTTTATCATTTATATAAGTCTGTGATCAAATGAAACAAGTATCACACTGAGTATACGAACAAATGATACAAGTCTGTGATCAAAATGTACAAGTATCACACTGAGTATACGAACAAATGATACAAGTCTACGATGAAATGAAACAAGTATACGACCGTTTGAATTTCATTAGCAACGTTTGAAGTAAACTCTATATAAAACTACAAAAGAAATCAAATTGAAAAAAAATCTGATTATCTTGCGGAGAATTACTTACGGTATGATGAGGTGTCGATTTCCTCAGGTAAGACAGGTACATTGACCTCAAATCTCGCCTGTACCGCGTTCATTATGGCGGCATCCGTTTCGTTGGAGATGAATGTGATTGCCATACCCTTCGTGCCAAATCTCCCGGCTCTAGCCACCTACAAAGATTATAAGAGTTTTATAATCTTGTAGATTAATGTCTCTGGTTGTTTTAATCAACAAGGTATAACGAATGGTGCCATATTCTTTTTATAAACCGAGAGTTACCAAAGTTTCATTTTCCCCTTTATGAATGCGATATTCTATAGACAGTCTAACATGATTTGATACGAATACTGGACCAGAAAGTCAAACATTCTAAGTCGGAGCCCTTAACTTGGCTATGATAAAAGTTCGACCCTGTGGAGCAATGTGTCCCCGTACGTCCTCTACTTCTTTAAGAATTCTAATTGATCTGCCCAGAAAAGTGTTGAATCATCTAATCTTTGTCAGATCCCGTTTCTAGAATTGCGGAGAAAGTTGTCCACTTCGTATTGTCTTTATCAGAGCCCATCATTACTGTTTACTAGGAAATTTTCGCCGCAGTTTAATTTTCGCCTTTTTCGCCCTCTGTAATGATGGCTTAACTATTATTACAGCAAATATAAATAAACAACATGATAGTCATAGTTATTAAATGTGAAGGGTAAAAATTACACTGGGGGGAGGAATTGATAGGGGATATTTAATGGTGTCTTCAGTAATACCAAATATATTTCACGAGTGTGGCTAATATTTTGAAATTGTTCACGAGTGCGCAGTCATACTTAAGTGTGTGCATCTAACATTTACCATAACAACCACTTATTCTACCGTCGCTTCATTTGAATCTGAACAAAAAAATTCTTTGAATGCAGCGAATAGAAGATACCGTTATGATTGGTCAATACCAAAAGACTGTGAAAATATCACTTTTGATATTTGTCACAGTGTGAAAGATATCAGTTTTATCAAGTTGATAGAATCCGTTATTTCACTGGCAAAAATGTAATAAATGAATTTATTTCATGGGCGAAGGGCGAAAGTTTCCCGGTGTAAAGTACCGCGTGGAGAAAGGTGCCGAACTCCTGTAGTTATTGTAAGAGCCCCCCACTGACCCTTTGGAGAAAGATGTTTGAGTCCACTTGTCTTTGTTCAGTCCCTGCTTACCCTGTGAAGAAATGTGTCTGAATCCTCTGCCATGTCGTAATTAAAGACAATGTTGACTCCAACAATGTCCATCCCTCTGCCGAACAGATTTGTGGCCACTAAAAGCCGCTTTTCAAAATCTTTGAACTGTTTGTAACGAGATAACCTGAAACACGTAGAAATATTAGCGTTCATTTGCTATTCTGTGACGTTATTCCTCAGATTTCCTACAGAACAATTCTCCTACAACAAATATACGTTATGTTAATTAAAGTGTCTTTATTAAACATACATGAAACATAAGCCACTCTAGTGCAACGATACACAATGTATAGCAATATGAAAAGACATCCCTATTCCGTCTTTGCGTATTGCAGAGTTATCTTCTCTTGAGAGCAGGTATTGATTGTTACGTCATTTGTTTGTGAGAGTAACGTCATCAATTTTTGAGAAAACGACGTAATTTTCTCACACAAACCAATGACGTAACAATCAATACCTGCTCTCAAGAGAAGATAACTCTGCAATACGCAAAGACGGAATAGAGCGATACGCACCTTTCCTCCTGTAGCATAGCGCTGTGAATGGTTATGGCGGGGAAGTTCTGTTCCATCAACAACTGGGTTAGAGCTTTACATCTCTGGACGGACTTAACAAAGATGATAACCTGTAAAAAAAACCGGTGACGTCCATATAATGTATTGTCAAATAATCCCTAAAGATGCCAATCGAAGAAGCATCCTTTTAAAGTTGTCGATGCAAAAAAGCAAACAAATGAAAACATTTATTTCACCATAAGACCTTTTTGGCAATTAAGGACTTATAGTCAAATGAATGAAACTTAATGTCTAAAGTTTTTCGAAAAGTTCGAGAAATACAGTGAAAGATGAAAATCTATTACATCATTACAAATAAAACTTATTTTACATATTGAAATTTACCAAAATGAATATTAAATATTGGTTAAGCTTACCTAAGCAAATGACTGAACTAAGTGTTAATTTGCATTGACGACTTTCTGTACTTTTTTTTAAAGTTTAGAAAAGAAAATTTTGAGAAATCTAATAAATCAGATGCATAACTCTGAATACATTGATATATTGGTTCAGCCCCTTAATCAGGGCGATTTTAATATTCTGGTTGTATCAAATATTTCAAAAAGTGAGGCAAAGATCAAGGATGTAAAATTAGTAGGAAGTCTCAAAGTTGAGGGAAAATGATAACTGAGAACAAAATTGGCATACCTGATTAAATTCCAGAGCATCGAGAAGCGTCATCAGTTGTCTGTTCTTTTCCTTCTCTGAGACTTTGACATAGAACTGTCGAAGGCCGTGCAAGGTCAACTTGGAGCAGTCATCTACATAAACCTCCAAGGGCTGAAACGAAAATAATCATGGATGAATCCAGAATGCCAAAACGTGCTTTTGGGAGAATGTTTTAGACGAATATCAATGCATTAATTCAATAAGAAACGTATACACATATGTTTACACTATTTGTATGATATGCATTTACAGATTTTCTTAACTCTTTAAAATAGATGTGTATAGTATTATCAGCTGAAGTTTATAGTTAAGTGTTATATATAAAAAATAAAGTTATAAATAAACCGCCCAGTATCAGGATGGTTGAATGGATGGTGTAGAAAAGGACAGCTCCATGATAAAACAGGACCCATTTCTGTTGCGAAGGAAATCTTCAATCTCAAGCTGGTCCGTTTCGATCTTGAAGGAAAGTTTCATGATTGAGGAGGCCAATTTCTGACGTTAAGCCCAGAAAGATTCATGATCAAGCAAACTATTTGTGCACTTTCAGAAAGCTCCATGATCGAGTAGGCTGCTCCTATCGTAGAAGAAAGCTTCGTCACAGAGAAAATATTGTCGTCGTGATAGAATACACCATAACCGAAACACGTTTGTGTCGGATAAGCAAGCTCCCTGTCCTATCAGATGGCTTGTGTCGTGTAGGAATTCCATAACAGATGGAGAGGGCACTTGCGGGCTTCTATACTACTGCAATGTATCACAGAAATAAGCTCTTTGATCGAAATGCAATTCCATGCTTCTTTAAGAAAGTTTCGAAGTTGACATCAGTATATTGAGTGGGGCGCTGTACTGTGAGAAACCGTCAAGTATCGCACATTTAGTGTAATTAAAAATGTCATTTGTCCACGTATGTTTTTGTACCAACACCAAATTGTGTCATATAAAGTAACGAGACAATGTAATGTTTTCCATGTTACTACTTAACAAAAATGTACCGTTTCTACTTTACAAACTATAAATATGTAATGTTTTCTATATTACTACTTAACAAAAGTGTATCATTTTCTACCTTACAAACTATAACAATGTAATGTTTTCCATATTACTACTTAAAAAATGTACCGTTTCTACCTTAAAACTATAACAATTTAATGTTTCCGATATTACTACTTAACAAAACATTTAACGTTTCTACCTTATAAACTATAACAATGTATTGTTTTCGATATTACTACTTAAAAAATGTACCGTTTCTACCTTACAAACTATAACAATGTAGTTTTCGATATTACTACTTAATAAAAATGTACCGTTTTTACCTTACAAACTATAACAATGTAATGTTTTATATATTACTACATAATTTAATCTTGCTTGTAACATTTTCATTGGCTTAAAAATTTAGGTTATCAGCCAATAAAGTAAAAAAAATGATGTCGCCGTTTGTAACGTCATTTTTGATTGGCTGATACAGCGGCGTAATAATTTCTAAGAGAAAAGAGTCCATCAATAAAGGTGGATTTCCGCAGGGATTGTGTATAGTAGATTCAATTATAAGGATTAACTTGAATATATTTTTTATATTATGGAGCTATATATAACACAAAAAACCGGAATGTACTTTCATCATAAACCGCTTCGCGTTATTTAGAGTACAGTCCGTTTTTTTGTATTATATCTCCATAGCATAAAAAATATATTGAAGTTAATCCTTAATTAACAAAAATATACCGTTTCTACCTTACACACTATAACAATGAAATGTTTTCGATATTACTATTTCACAAAAATGTACCGCTTTTACCTTACAAACTATAACTATGTAATGTTTTCGATATTACTATTTAACAAAAATGTACCGTTTATACCTTACAAACTAACTCAATGTAATGTTTTCGATATTACTATTTAACAAAAATGTACCGTTTCTACTCTACAAACTATCAATATGTAATGTTTTCCATATTACTATTTAACAAAAATGTACCGTTTTTACCTTACAAACTATTATTTTGAAGTGTTTTCGACATCACTACTTCACAAAAATGTACCGTTTTCTACCTTACAAACTATAAATATGTATTTTTTTCCATATTACTACCTAAAAAAATGTACCGTTTTCTACCTTACAAAATATAACAATGTAATGTTTTCCATATTACAACTTCACAAAATGTACCGTTGTCTACCTTACAAACTATAACAATGTAATGATTTCCATATGACTACTTCACAAAATGTACCTCTTCTACCTTACAAACTATAAATATGAAATGTTTTCCATATGGCTACTTCACAAAATGTACTACTTATAACAAAGTTTTTATATTACAACGTACTGTTTCCTACAATACAATGTTTCTTCCCTCTATAGTAAAAGTCATCTACAATGTATCGTCCCTCTATAGCAAAGCTTATTTACAATGCATCGTCCCTCTATAGTAAACCAATCTACAATGTATCGTCCTTCTATATTAAACTCATCTACAATGTATCGTCCCTCTATATTTAAACTTATCTACAATGTATCGTCCCTCTACAGTAAGACTTATCTACAATGTATCGTCCTTCTATAGTAAACTTATCTACAATGTATCGTCCTTCTATATTAAACTCATCTACAATGTATCGTCCTTCTATATTTAAACTTATCTACAATGTATCGTCCCTCTATATTTAAGCTTATCTACAATGTATCGTCCTTCTATATTTAAACTTATCTACAAGGTATCGGCCCTCTATATTTAAACTTATCTACAATGTATCGTCCCTCTATAGTAAACTTATCTACAATGTATCGTCCTTCTATATCAAACTTATCTACAATGTATCGTCCTTCTATAGTAAACTCATCTACAATGTATCGTCCCTCTATAGTAAAGCTTATCTATAATGTACCCTCTATATTTAAACTTATCTACAATGTATCGTCCCTCTATATTTAAACTTATCTACAATGTATCGTCCTTCTATAGTAAACTTATCTACAATGTATCGTCCTTCTATAGTAAACTTATCTACAATGTATCGTCCCTCTATATCAAACTTATCTACAATGTATCGTCTCTCTATATTTAAACTTATCTACAATGTATCGTCCCTCTATAGTAAACTTATCTACAATGTATTGTCCTTCTATATTTAAACTTATCTACAATGTATCGTACTTCTATATCAAACTTATCTACAATGTATCGTCTCTCTATAGTAAAGCTTATTAACAATGTATCGTCCTTCTATATTAAAACTTTTCTACAATGTATCGTCCTTTTATATTAAAACTCATATACAATGTATCGTCCCTCTATATCAAACTTATTTACAATGTATCGTCTCTCTATAGTAAAGCTTATTAACAATGTATCGTCCTTCTATATCAAACTTATCTACAATGTATCGTACTTCTATATCAAACTTATCTACAATGTATCGTACTTCTATATCAAACTTATCTACAATGTATCGTCCCTCTATATTAAAACTCATCTACAATGTATCGTCCCTCTATAGTAAAGCTTATTAACAATGTATCGTCCTTCTATAGTAAACTTATCTACAATGTATCGTCCTTCTATATTAAAACTTATCTACAATGTATCGTCCTTTTATATTAAAACTCATCTACAATGTATCGTCCTTTTATATTAAAACTCATCTACAATGTATCGTCCTTCTATAGTAAACTTATCTACAATGTATCGTCCCTCTATATTAAAACTTATCTACAATGTATCGTCACTTTATAGTAAACTCATCTACAATGTATCGTCGCCCTTTAGTAAACCCATATACAATGTATCGTTCCTTTATAGTATACATAATGTGCCAATATGATGCCCACACTTTACAATTTCTTACAATCTGATGCCTACATTCCACAATTTCTTACAATCTGATGCCAACATTCTACAATACCTTAGGTCTAGGACAATAGGATGCACACACTTCACAATTTCTAACAAACCAATGCCCAAGGCCAAAATACATTGGGTATTAGACAATATGTTGTCCACACTTTAGAATTTCTGACAAGCTGATGCCCACATTCCACAATACCTGGGGTATATGACAGTATGACGACCACACTCAACAATTTCTGACAAGGCGATGCCCACACGACACAAAACCCGGGATAATGGACAAAAGGATACCCACACTTCACAATTTGTGACAAGCCGATGCCCGCATTCCACAATACCTGGGGTATTTGACAACATGATGTCCACACTTCAGAATGTGTGACAAGCCGCTACCCCAGGCTACAATACCGGAGGTATTTGACAATGTGATGCTCATACTTCACAATGTATGACAAGCCGATGCCCCAGGCCACAATACCTGGGGTATTGAACGGATCCTACAGTATTAGTAATCCATTTATGCCTATCTATAGCTAGTTTTTGGTTCGTAATCCACACTCGATCGCGTTTCTGTATGATTTCAACGGTAATTATTGTCGATGTATAAGTGCGGTTGGTTAATCTCACCAGCGTAAATTCACGTCTGCGTTTCGTTAAATTCAAAACCGAATAGTTCCATAATATTTCACAGCCGAAATGGTCCCGAATAAAAAAATAGCTGGTTTCTTCACTTGGTTGATTTGGTGTTTAGAAAATACCGGGGAGGTAATAAAAACTGGTTCCAAGAACATTTAGCAATTTCACGTAATCAGATGACGCATTCCTGTCAGGTGGACTTGATCTTATTCCCTCTGAAATTTTGCAAAGGTTTCCGTGTAAATATTTCCTTTGTCCATATTTTGCCCTAGCTTTGTCGATTATGAGTTCAAATTACGATTTTGTTAACATTTCGGTACACTTTTTTGTTTCCTTTCGTAGTTACATGAAGCATACAACATAAAAGACAAATGATCAATTTAGTACCGCGATGTTCCCAACCACGACGAGTGCTGGGTAAATTTTCAAGTCGAACCGAGAGGTCAATATTCTGATTTAAATTTTGACCATTACAATGAAGGAGGGAAGGAACTACGGATGCCCGGGTTGAAGTAACGAAACGTCCGTCACGTTGATAGCTGCCACGTAAGTCATGCTAGACGGTGCCATTACGAATGACTTGTTATCCATGGCAATTTGTAGCGATGATTCAGTCATTTCCGCGGAGGAATCAAATGATTGGTCCAACTTCACACCAGTAGTATTAGCATCGAGACACGAAGTACCCACTGGATCCTATGGTGGTATTCTTCATTTGATAATCGGCCAAAGTTCAAAACCAGATGACATGGAGGGTATTCGACGGGCAGGTTCATTATGGCAGCGTTTAGAAGAATGGTGACGTGTGGAATGATGATTGGAGTCGTCTAGGACTAGGAGAGTGTGATATAACGAATTCTGTATAATTACATCCTGCATGAACCTCTTGCAGACAAGACGAGATTCCTTCCCCAAGGTGGCGCTGAACATCATGACCTGCTTCTCATGTGGCGTCATCTTGAATATCTCCTGGACATCTTTTCGCATGCCTGTGAAAGTAGGAATTATAATATTTTATACATCGTACAGACACTTGGTAATAAAGAAGAGAAACAATAGATAGTTAAATTGATATATATATATATATGTGCCACAAGGAAGCAATACTCGAAATTCCATGGGTTACGATCTCTTCGTTCTCTGCACTCATACGTAACCCCAGAAATTTTGAGGATGCAAGGAAGCCGACGATGGACTTCCTGATCACGTGATGGTCGAAACTACTCATTTTAGTGCACAATATATCACTACCACAATATATTCACGCTTTTGTTGTTGAATTGCAAACAACTTTGTCCATAAATTATACAGGGGCAAATAACTTACCTAATACTTCTAGCATCTTGTCACATTCATCTAGAACAAAATGGCGGATGTTCCCTAACTTCAGTGCCCCTTTCCGAGCCAGGGCTAAGATACGACCAGGGGTTCCTATGACAATGTGGGGGCAGTTCTTGGACAGCACCTCCTCGTCACGTTTGATAGGGATTCCTCCGAAGAATACAGCGACCTTCACATTGTTTATATGACGACATAACTTTCGGTAGTCGTCTGCGATCTGGAAGGCAAGTTCTCGGATATGTGCCAAAACAATGATGGAGACCTGAAAGAAGATATAAACACATGTTGAAATAAATACATATACCCAGTGTTTTAATTTTCACAAAATAATTCGTGTAACTGACCAAAAAGGCATTATTTATGATTACCTGAATACTAAGCGTCCAAAATACGTTTGTTCCGATAGGAAGTGCGCATATAATCGACAAATTGTACAAAGTACCAAGTTTCAAAGTATATCACGGTGTAGCCAATCACCAAGAGTCAGACATGGATCTTAATATCGTTCTTTATTTTAGCCTGCTGCTTTTATTATTTATTATTAAAGATTTATTTTTAGTAATAATGTCGTCTGCCAGGAAAGGTAGATACATTACTTTTTGTAATAAAAAAGATGAATTATAAATTAACACTAAGCTCACCTGCCCGTCCACAGGCTCCAGCTGCTGAAGTGTCGCCAGTACAAAGACAGCGGTCTTTCCCATACCAGACTTCGCTTGGCATAACACATCCATAGACAAAATCGCTTGAGGAATGCACTCGTGCTGAACTGTGTAAAGATAAAACATTGTCAGTTATCTATAATTAAAATAATATGCAATTTATGAAAGACTTAATTAGGACTTTTGATGTGATAAAAAGCACATGAAAGTTTCCATTTCATACGAGATTGCTTTATCTCATCAAGAATTCAGTTTAAAATGGAAAATTCCGAGAATCGTCTCATAAACCTCATATGCAATAGTAACTCGTGTAAGATCATGTATATATATTATAAAAAGAAAAAATTCTCAGTACTTTCATCTCTTCTAGGAGATTCTTCAGACTATATATATATATATATTTGTATATTAGATAATAAATAAACAAGTCTTTGCGAAGGAAAATATAGAATAAAAACATAAATCTGTCAGATCTTCCGCTAGGCCTTTCTGCCTTATATAAAGTACCACCAAGACAAAACGAAGGACAAGAAAGGATTTTCATCTTATCATAAATTCTTTCTTGCGTCGGTGATCCACTTCCATCAAGCAGTCTATGGTTAAGGTTTACCTTGTGAAGGATGTTCAAATCCACAGTCGGCGATCGATCTGAGCAGTTCCGGTTTGAGAAGGAAGTCTCTAAACCCTGAACTGTGCATAGAAACATATTCCCCTCTCATACTGCCGCCGGGGATGGGGTCAGTTTTCTCGGGGGTAGTGGTTTCATCTTCCGACTCCTCAATATAATCCAGTTCTTGATCTGTGTTCTCCATGGGATCCATTATCAGTAGGTATAGGATTTAGTGTCTGAAGTTGATAAAGAGCGTTGAACAAATTAATCAAATACTTCGTACGTAAAACATCATTTTAATCAGATAGTCAGAATGCTTGTTGAACCGAACTTATTGTGATTAGAGCATTATATATTGTTCGTTCACATGTAGATATAGATTTTATTATCGATACACATGCTCTTGACGTCCTAATACTGAGTAATAGAAAAGTGTGTCAGTGTTGCTTGGACAGAGTTGATAGTGGCGGCCCAGTGTTCATTAATATTTATCCATCTAAAATCACAATGACATATTATCCAGAGAGCGGCTATGCGAGGTAAGTCTATTTTAAATCATATATATGTCTTAATATCTCTAATTATTTGAAACTCTGTCTGTATGATATTAGTCCACAATAATTTGATAACCAAGAAGAAAAAAACAACAACAGCAACAAACGGGTGGTTGGTGCCCTTTTTAACGGCATTACATATTTTTTTTCTGTTTTCGATTTGTAAAAAATCGGAATCTGTTAATTATGTTTACATCGTGAAGTTTATAAATAGCTTATTAAATTTAATGGACATATATATACTTTTATTTACACATGCGTAAAATGTACATATATTATCCAGTGGTATTATACTATTTACCCTGTTACGGTTATCAAGCATGTACTCATTCATATATAAACAAACACATTATCTTATAAGCGTCTTGAATGTGTAACAGTGTACTTTAATATGTATGTATTTTGTGAATACTTTATAAATACAAATATATACCTGTGTATAGTTCTGTACTAGTGAGCTTACGAAGTCCGTCTACTGGTATTGCGCAAAACAAGTGCCTATTTATTGATGATAGTTGGAAAACCATTACATGCTGGTTTAATATAGAATTAACGGCATTGCACCATCACTTTGTAACATTCTGGCGTTTGGCCAACTCCTAGATCAAATGTACGAGTTATCTCCCATGAATACTATTTAATATGCGTTCTATATATAGACGCTATGTAACTCCTGCATTCCAGGTAGAGCTCATAAAGTATTCTTTTCACATATATACTTGTGTACCAGGGACTTAGATAATATAATTTCGTGCATATACAAATACATATAGCTTTTGCGTTTTAGTTGTATGTGAGCAAATGGGAAAAAAATATTCTTCTAACCAGAGACGTATATAACACTTATAGGTACCAGATAATTTATTACAGCTATATTTGGACCTAAACTAAACCCCCAATGATCATATATTTGATCATTGGGGGTATCATTTTTACAGAAAGTCGATCTAAACCCCTTAAACATGTAAAATTACTATAAACACCTTTGTTAAGGTCCAAATATAGTTGTCACAAATTCACATTTACATGTCTCAGTTCTAATTAAGTAGGCCAAATCCTTTTTTTTTATTCGATCTATCAAACCAAGATCAGAAGCACTAACTGATATCTACTTTCTCTTAGAATTATTAAATCTGACTTGAGGATATATCAGCTATACTTTACTCTTATATTTCTCCTTTCCAGAAAATTTGGTTATGATTTCTTTAATTTTATTAATGGTGAAACATTTCAATGGTGCACACGAATTGTGAGACAGTGTATCAATAATACTTAATTAAGTATTAGTTGGTAATGATGCAATAAGGATGCAATTTGGATTTTTTTATGGGAGATAACCCGGAAGACATAACAAATAAAGCTAGTATGTAACCTTAATGTTCTCTATCAAGTGAGGATGGAACTAGCTTTTAAATTCTTTGGTCCTCGTTAAAACCAATCTAAATCTGGAAAGGATAACGACATACCTCAGTGGTGGATCCAGAGTGGTTTTTTAGGCTTCAGGACCCCCCCCCCCCCCCCCCCC
>NW_018408567.1:1400982-1555188 GCF_002113885.1 Mizuhopecten yessoensis
GTTGGAAATTTGGAAACCCCCCCCCAGATAGTCTCTGGATATGCCACTGTAACCTACATGATATATAATTGGCTATAACTATTTTGTAAAAATATTTGATGTTTTTTGAATACAATACACTTGCAACAGAATCCAGTCTGTAGTGTATTTTGGCCTTACCAGTGAAGGAAGACTAGTTTTTGTGACGTCCCAACTCGCCGACCCCACAATCTTGCCACTATATATTTTGATTTAAAGTGTACACTATTTTTCTTGGGTTCAAAAGGCCATTCACTTAAAAGTCTAGTGTTAGATCAAATATCCAGTCAAAACTACGACCTGTTATTTTCTGAGGTCTTTCTTTAATTTTTTTTTTTTTTATCTTTACATGTACAAACTAGTGTTCCAGGTAATACCATAAATATAGCTTTAATATACTATATATAAAAAGAAATAGCATGTTCACAGTTCACATACATTGAGTAATACTTCATTATATATGAATTTTGCACATCATTACTAACTATATTACAAGCCAGGTGACATTTAATACCCACAGAATAGAGATATCTTTAAATGAAATAGAGATATCTCTGAAACAATAAAATATCTCTATAAATGTTATACAGATATCTTTAAATGAATGAAAGATATCGCCAGTTGAATTTGAGATATTGTCAAATGATCAAAGATGAATAATAACATGAGGCCCAATGGGCCTGCATCGCTCACCTGATATTAATCTCAAACTTGTAATCTTAAAAGTGGACTAAAATACAGCTACAGGCAGAGTATCAGGTTGATTCATAAGAAACTATTAAAAGATTTAAACATAAGACACCTGTGACCTTGAGTATAGAACAAGGACATTAGGTTGAAAGTGGGTCAAGGTCATTCATTTGAACAAACTTGGTAGCCCTTCATCCAAGCATGCTACAGGACCAATTTCAGTACCCTGGGCCTTTTGGTTATTGAGAAGAAGTTGTTTGAAGATTTTACATTTGACCCCTGTGACCTTGAAAGTGGGTCAAGGTCATTCATTTGAACAAACTTGTTAGCCCTTCATCCCATTCTTAATATCTCCTAATTATTACATATCTATTGTTTTATGAAAGATCTCCAAAATTAATAGATATCTCTTTTAGGTGTTAAGTGTTATGATGGTCATAGGGACCTGAGAATTTGTTACCTAAAATTGATCTAAACCCCCCAAACGTGTAATATTACTCTAAACACCTTAGTTAAGAACCAAATATAGCTTTAACAAATTCTCAGGTCCCTGTGATGCTGGCTTGTCACAGACATTCCATTACTAATTTGCTGCTATGTATGGGTCGTCCCTTTTAACTCATTCACACCTAAAATTTCATAATGGACCATTCCAACCTTTGAATTGGAAGAGTTCAAATGTGTCTTCAGGGGTGAATGAGTTAATATGGTACTTATCGGTCGCCATGTATGGGTTGCCCACTTTATATTATACAGCACACATTCTTTGCTATTTTTGGTCGTTAGCTTAAACAATTAAGACATTTATTCATTGCTTTGATTTGGTTCTTCCTACAGTATTGTTTCACTCATTTATCGTTTCAAGGTGGTTTTCTGTTCTGGTTAAATACCCAAAGAAGTCTGTTCAGATCGGGTATGGCATGGAAAAATAGCTTGCAAATATGGGTAAAGCTCTTCCAGATCTATATGGAAACAATACACCATCAGCATTGTTACCTGATTTTTTCGTATATTTCTATGTTTATCTACAATGTTTCAGTGTTTATTGTGCTTTAAGATTTAATCACTACCAGTTGATTGTGAATTGTTTGCGACTACTTAATTTCCTGAAGACGTCTTGCAGGGAACCGCTTCCCTTTTAAGGGACCATGCATAACATGCCTCAGTTTTTGTCTATTTTTCCTAAATACACTGTTTCCATTTCCCTCTAGATGAGTTTCGATTTCGTTGTCTACTATCTTTGTGTTTTGGTGATTGTTTTCCCTTTTCATTTTACTGTTCGTGATTCGATTTGTTTTAGACAATAAAGTGTCTTTATTTCTCGTGTACTAAAGTACACAGTATATAATTGTGGCATCACGCAATGCTTACAGACACATGGACCTGAACATATTTTACAGCAGCTATGTTTGGACCAAAACTGAGGTGCTCACGAGTGATATTACATGTTTTAGGGGTTTAGATCAACTCTCAATACCCCCTCCCTATGGGCGAGTGTTGACCTAGTGACCTAAAAACCTAAAACTTGTAATATTACTCTGAATACATCCCTTTAAGAGAAAACATAGCTGCTGCACCTAAGTTTTAGGTCCCTGTGGTTAGAGACATGCTTTATGAGAAGTCGAAAGCTGTTTCAGGTGTGTTGCTATCTAAGTCCGTGGTTAGACACATTGATCATGATTGATTGTTATGAAACCTCTGACTAGGGCAGGTAATATTTTGCTAATTTCTTAAATGATTTTTTTATCACTTTCATTATACAAAATATGTTTGTATGTATACCTTTTTTTCACCCACCTATTCAACACTACAAACAGTATTTTTACGAAATTGGTCAAATTTTATTTGCAGTTCACGAGTAAATAAAACATTGCAAATTAAAACATTGCTTCAGTTCACATACAAAGCTTACACACTTGATCAACTACAGTACTGCATAAGCAAAACATCACAAATAAATTCAACTTGTAAAACATGGCGACTTAAATGTCTAAATAACAATATCCCAAGGGGCCCTTTAATCTCACCAGGTCTTTTGTTTAACCATTTTGTATTTTAACTCTATCGACTCTTTAAGACTTGATTGTCTTAATTTTATTTTACAAAGCACAGAATATATTGCACCATTGCATAATCTTCCTGGGACTTTGTCCCAGTTGAGATGAAAATATACAAATTACGAAAAATGGCAACATGATCATATCTATCATATATAGGGCAAGTCTTCTAGGCAAACAATTGTGTGTTCAAATACATGTAAAAAAGTTCTGTTCTATCTTTTCAACAAATGAAATTACAATCTTTACTCCTTTGTAAGAAGCACAAAGAGTTAAAACATGTAAAACTTATTAAACTTATTCAAAACACAAATTTCTAATTATTAGAAAGACTTTTATCAGTGTTTGCAAACGATACAGACTAAAAACTTTATTCACATAAAAATCAACCATAGCTTTATGATTTCACTTCAGGTAACTTTACATGTGTATTGGAACAAAGATGAAAATAAAATACAAAGTTACAACTTTATATGGACAACAAGATATAAATTGTGTGCTTTGTTCGGTTACGCTGCTGCGTTCTGGTATTTCAAATAAAAAACATGTTGACAACCAATTTGTTTACCAGAAAAACACATCACTTTGTGGATTTTGGCGAAAGGAAAAATTTCACAATAAGATATATTCAGTGTGACGAGAACACATGCATGATAAGTCTGTGAACTAGTTCTCTGTGTCACTCTATACTGCCAGACAAATATACCCCTTTACAACCTAAAACACAACTATCACATTGTAAAGCTTAACCCACTAACCTATACAAATACAGTGTATAAACAAAGTTTAAAAACAAACGGGAGAGAAAAACACTCTTACACAGAGGAGAGAAAACACTCTTACACAGAGGAGAGAAAAACACTCTTACACAGAGGGTTTAATATGATCGTGTTCTGTACGGTAATTTTACAGATACACTGGTTCTGTATAAACAAGCACTACTGTATTGCTTCTATAGCGATACTTACATATAAACAAGAACAAACACATACTGCTCAATTCTTACATAGAAATGTATAAAAGTTGATGTAAATTTTAAATGAATAAAGCCACTAGCTATGTAACAGTTCGAAATAACTGACTATCTCATTTCAAATGGTTTTTTTTTGATACAGCAGAGGTAGTCAGTTATTCTAGACTGAGTATGTAGGTAACATGATCATGAATTGGAACACTATCACATTTAATAGAATATGGCGAAGAGTGTAAATACATATACAAGCAATCGTAAAATACATATAAAGTGATAAACTATCATACGATACACTAGCTAATTGTATAAACTACTGTTCGCTAAACTTGATGTCATATAAATTCAAAAGTGTTTTATACTTGAGATATCAAACTACTGATTAGTATCATTCACACATCATTCCAAGAGTACATATACATGTATGTGTTTAAGTATTTCACTCTCCATTCCAATCCTTACACACCTTGTTCCCGATAAATGTACAAAAACCAAGCTCATACCCTTGTTTGAGGTGTCCTGGAAGGTTTGTTTCATATTTATTATTAAGCTACACCAATCTGTGCCCCCCCCCCCCACCATACAACAAAGCCACTCCTTTGTTCCTGTAGGTATCACATTGTCGCTTCACTATGAGGCAAAGTGTTACTATGCATTGCAATTTCTTCTGTTAAAATTTTCTTTTTTTGATTTCAAAATACATGTATCAAATTCTTGATGACACTGGCGTTTTTTCTGTCCTGGACTGGACCTGGAAAATTCACTGATATGCTTCAGTTTTCTTCAACACACTATATATCCAGATCATTAACTCCGAAATCTGTTGTTATGATGTCCCAGATGTGTCTGTACCATCAGACGAAGACAGGGACACAGGTGGGATCAGCCATGCTTTAAGCTCCTGGTTCAGCTGGGCAACCTCCTTGTCCTGTTTCTCGTAAACCTTCACTGTCTGAGTGAATCTTATTACACCTGTAGGAGGATTCAAAAACAAGACAATCATATATGTAGCACATGCAAAACATATAACAAAAATAGTTAGTGTTGGGAATTGGTTGAAATCTGTTATACTTTATCCTTAAATAACTGATGATTGATAAATAATCATTTAAAAAATAAAAACCCTATAAAATCCTCCATACAAGACACAAGTTGTGAGAATTACCTTACTTCAAACACTTGATCTGGGCCGTTTTCGTTTATCGCGATCCAAACGATTGGACCAGTTAGACCAGAGTTGTTTGTTTATGAAATAAGGTCGGGCCTAGTAATCTGATGGTGCTGTCAGGCGAGCCTTGACAAAGCCTTGCAAGGCCTGCATAAACATTAGCCAAGATTTATACCCTAAAATGTTATATCTGAAAATAGTTCCGCAGAAATGAACAGGTCCTTGTAATTTATAGTCCTAAACAGCCATAGGTAGGCATGAAAGCAAAAGTATGTGAGTGGGGATGCTGACACAGCAGCAGAAAATAGAAATTTCACTGGACTATTTTTTTTTTACGTTTCAGCAAGAAAATAGGTTTGAAATCATATCTACATACAATTTTATTCCAAATAAATTTGATCATGGATTCTATATTTAAGAAAGTCTTCAGAAATAGGCACCACTCAAAATCAGAAAGACACTAAAAACAGATTTATTAGGAATAAACCTAAGGAGAGATATCAAACAACATCCTCTGAAACTTATCATTACTACATAAAATACATTGATTAATGTACAGTATCATTAACTTTGATAAATGTATTATTTAATGTGTATGTTAACTGTATCAATTGATTGTATAAATTGTTATATATGTACTGTGAAGCGCTTTTAGTGTTGCTTATTCTAGCTAGACAGGGCACTATATTAAATGTTGTGTAGTTAATAATATTTATAAAGTAAACAACAGTACAGTAAAAAATTCTCAAAATCTGTATCACAGAAATGTATATAGAGGATATTTAATGGTGTCTTCAGTAATAACAAATATATTTCACGAGTGTGGCTAATATTTTGATACTTTTCATGAGTACTTTTATCAAGTAGATAGAATCCGATATTTCACTGGCAAAAATGTAATAAATATTAATATTAATATGTTCCATAAATTATTGCTAAAAAAATATAGAAATCGTGTATGGATTAGATATACATGTACATACCATCCCCATCTGGAGTGAAACCATATCTCTCTATCACTTCCATCTGTATCTGTGTGACTGCAGGGAACACAATTTGCATGGCTCTGAGCATGTCATTACCAGCACTGTCCTTGGCTTCCTTTATCTTCGAAGCATTTTCAGGGAGCAGCAATGCTTCAAGGACATCCTGTAAGGCAACTGCAAAATACAAAACAATTATATACAGCAATGAAAAATGTGCAACAGTTCTCATGACATGCTATTACCGTAAAATATCATTCATTTTGACATGTAATTAAAATTTAATAGCTGAATTGTGGTCATTTTCATTATACAATTTTTTCCATTACGGACAAAGATAGTGCATTCCACCAAAACATACAAAGAATCACAAGTGCGAGCTAGCTGATAACCTCTGAAAGTTGAGGGAAATCCCAACCTGTTGCAACAGCTAACTTGTAATATAAGGCCATATGAAAATAGTGTTTAATGTTGATGGTATCACTCATTGTTAATGAATTTTACATTTAAATGTTAAATAATAGTCTTACATCCTTAGCTAATATTTTGGTAGGCATGAATTCAAGCTTATATTTCTTGATTCTAGTTGCATTTCCTTCTTTTATAAATGACGTGAGAACACTGCAAATATATTCCAGCAACCAGATCTTAACTTAAAATTAAAAAATCAGTAAATGTTTTATAAAATATGTGACTCGTTGTGGTGTTGGCTGTTATTTGGGTCAAGGTAATCTTTCAGTGTAGTTGCACTTTTAAATGGCCACTGTGTAGTCCCAATCAATACTGAGCACTGAGCCCTAAGGCCTAATTTATAAGCCGGCCATTACAAGTAGCTATTGCAACATGCTAGGAACTCTCTCAACCTACTGTGAGCTGATACCTGGTTGAAGAGCAAAAAAATGTTATACATTAATTGTAGCTTTGATATCCACCTCAAAGGTGCTTTGGTGTCATCTGAGACCTTTTTATGTGCTGTATCTGTTTCTGAGGTTTCTGAGTCCTAAGCCCGTATTCATGAAACCGTTCTCATGCTCAAGCATGGATTCTGTGCTCAAGCCAGCTTTCTTGTAATTCACTTAAATCATGACAACCATCAAAAAGTCAAATTTAAATATTGAAAACAGTATTCAGCTTTTTGTTTTTGTTTTTTTGTCCAAAACTTTAACAAAATAAGATTTTTTAAATAGTTTATAACTGGAACAAGAAATTAGACTAGCACAAAATCAAGACTTGAGCATGAGAACGGGTTCATGAATACGGGCCCTGACTTTTTGTGCAGTGCTGTGTGCATACCCCTGCAGGCTAGTTGACATTATCAGGGGTGTTTTATTTTTTTTGGGGGGTGGGGGGNGGGGGTAGTAGTAGATGGTGGGTTGTACATGATTTGACATCCTATCAACAGCTAAGGTGGTTGCTTAAGTAAAAAGTAGTGAAAGTAAATACATAACTGGTCACATCTGCAACGATGTTTGAGAAAATGAGCTAAAGATTATTTTACTTAAATTCCTGTAGAAAAACAGCTTATTGTGTTACCTTTGATTCAATTAAAACAAGAGGCCCAGGGGGCCTGTATCGCTCACCTGGATATTTGAGCAATCATGGGAAAATATTCTCAATAAAAGAACGTTTGCAAATATATCAATATATTAAGTATCCTTGGCTTAAGAATGTTCCAGACTAAATGAAACTTTGTACTTATCTATCCTAGCATGCTACTGGTCACATATTATCACCCAGGGCCTCCAGATATTGCAGACGAAGTATTCACATATTTGACCCGAGACTGTGAAAGTAGGTCAAGGTAATTTATTTGAGGAAAACTTTTAGCACTCTGTCCATAGCACTCTGTCCAAGGTACCTACTGGCAAAATATCATTGCTCTTGACCTCTTGATTATTCAGAAGTTGTTTAAAGGTTTTTACAATTTTGCACCCTGTGGACTTGAAAGTAGGTCAAAGTCATTTATTTGAGAAAACTTTATAGCACTCTTGTGCCAGGTACCTACTGGCAAAATTATCATTGCTCTAGGCCTCATGGTTTTTCAGAAGAAGTTGTTTAGAGGTTTTTACATTTTTAAACCCTGTAACCTTGAAAGTAGGTCATGGTCATTTATTTGAAGAAAATGTATAGCACTTCATGCCAGGTACCTACTGGCTAAATAGCATTGCTCTATATATAGGCCTATTGGTTATTCAGAATAAGTTTTTTAAATTTGTTTTGCACTTTTGAACCCCGTGTCTTTGAAAGTAGGTCAAGGTAATTTATATGAGGAAAGTTTATAGCACACTGTCCCAGGTACCTACTCTCCAAATTTCCATGTCAACATATAAAATAAAATATGGTTGATAAACAACGTGAAGAACATTGCTGCTAAATGTTATTTTAAATACCAGTCGTTCTTCCAATAAATAATTCAATGAGGTATTTAAAATAAGGCTAGTTAGCCTCTTTGTGTATTTTGTAACTCTGAAACTGACATAGCACACATAAACCACTCAGTTGTCGCCACTCCATCCATCACTAAATACTATATAAATGTATGAGAAACATGTAAGGAACGTAACGTTATATAATACTTTGGTACTTAAAAAAAATCCTTGGTAAGGAACAACTAAATCTTGGCACGGGTTGACTGTTACGGATCACAGGTGCTCGGGTTCTGGAATTAGTATAAGGGGTTGCGATAATATATCACATATATTCCAGAACCCGAGCACCTGTGTTACAGATTGCCGGTGGTACGGAACGACTGGTCCCGTTATTTTTTCTCCGATTCACAACCGATGCTATATGTGCTGATACAATTCGCATATCTCACTAGCGATTACTAACAAAGCTATTTAAAAGCATGAATATTCTAGATCTTGTCGTCATTAGTTGCTCTTAACGTCATTTGTCGCAGCAAGTGCCTTTGTAATTACCTTTACAATCTTGAACTGAAAAATTATGTACGGGCGCAGCCATCTTGCTTTAGGAAATCAGATAATCTAGTCGATAAATCAAAATGAAACCAACAGTAGTGAATCTGTCATCCTCAAAATTCACATAACGTTATTTATTTGCATGAAACAACATTTTAAAATAATCCTTACAAATCGATACCAAATCTTAATTGTAATAAAGAGATTAAAATATTTATCGCTTGTATATCTTTTCTTTAATCATTTTGCGCATATGCGGAAGTGAGTATTGCAGTCATGCCGTCTCTGGAAGAGTAAGTATATCGGAAAATGTGGCGTATTTTTATGTATTTTACATGTTTTCTGACACTTAGAAGCAATCAGATTAATTGTATTTTACTTACATTGAACTATTTTATCTTCTAGACCAAAGAGTTTTAGCTGGGCTGAACAGGTGGAACAGGGCGAAGATGGTAAGAACACCTTCACCGGCAAAATGAAACCCGGCAAAAATCTGCTGCGCGATGAATGAATCTCCCTTATTGTATAGTAAATAATCATAATATCTGACTATATGACGACAAAAAACGTTACATTGAGATTCAGATTACTTGCTATTTTGGCAAATTAACTTCTTGCCTGCACACAAAAAAGTACACATATGCGTGCCGTAGGGTTTATATTGACAACCACGTACGTCGTAACAGGAAAACGCACGGTCAGATCTCAACCGGGCTCGAACCCGGGACCCTCATAGTTATAGACAGACTCTACAACTGAGCTACCTGGTCTCCGGCGATCGACCCAGTCCAATTCCACTACACATATTCACTACTAGGTGACAGGTGGTAATCTTGTCAATCTGAGCAGACATATATATAGTATATATATACATTGTATATACGTCTCTGATCTGAGGGAATACATTTGTAGCATTCTCTTGGAAAATAAATACTTCACAAATGATTTCAAAAACAAACATCCGACTAAAGACAAAACATTACTCATCAAAGTAAGAGCGTATCTTCAGGATTGGACATGTGTTGGTAATTACATACAGGACAAAACTACCTTAAGTGGAATATATATTTCTTTCAAATATCGGAACAATGTATTTTCCAAGAGAAGTGCATGTTTTTACAGAAACAAACCTTGTTAATAAAACCCAGCAATGCAACTCCATTTTAGTGTTCCCCAAAATTAAAGTGGATTCAAAATAAATTTTTGTAGTCCGGTGCAGTAATATTCCATAGAGCATAATTTCTTCAAGTACAAGATTGAGAAACTTGAGTTGAATATGTGTTTTCCAGGTGCCCTCCCACCTTCTTCGGAAGACATTGACGAAGCAAAGGGGATAAAAGTGATCGTAGATTTTAGATTCAATGATGAAGGAAAGATGGTCAAGGTATTTATTAGATGGTTTTGGATATTTCTGTGTAATTTACAATTTGACAAAGGAACCAGTCGGTCTTGAAACGTTGCGACTCGTTTAATACGTACATTGTTTGTGCAAAAAGTAAAACTTTGATATCACAAATTTCCAAACTGATGAATCTTATTGAAAACTGAATATTGCAAAAAGTATTTCCAAAAAATAGTGTGCATTAATCACACTTGTTATTATGGGAACAAGTTACATATATAACGTAGTTATCATACCTACCTTAGCATCTATTTTTTTTATTTTTTTTTAATCTAGACAGTGAAGACCTATAAAATCGAGCACAGACGAGCTCCAAAGACTGTTGCCAAGAGGAAAGTGAGTACCTATTGACAACTGAAATCGAAGATAACATTTAGGCTATTTAAAAGTGCAAGAATAATTTAGATTTTTAAATGAATACCTTGTATTTGTGGAAATAGAATTATTCTGTTAATTAAGAAAAACATTGATATAAAGTTTTCTGCATTTCTTTTATTAGCATCTATACTGAGGAGTTAACAAAAAAAATGTAAATTCATCAAAATTTCAAGTTTATCAACTTTTTATTCAGTATTACAAATTGATGTTTTTATAGAATTGGCGGAAGTTTGGGGAAGCAGAGAATGACCCTCCTGGTCCAAATTCGGCCAACACCATTGTCCAAGTTGAAGAGATCCCAATGGCGTTTGTCCACAATGAAGAGGTAAGTGGGGGGGGGGGGGGCTGTTTTAGTTTTATTGAATTGAGTTAATACATTTGCCAAAACCCGAAAAAATGTTACAGTTCAGACAAAATAAGCAAATGTAAAACTGAACAAGGAAAATATATGTGTGAGTTATGACAGGGAGGGGTGGAATTAACTGCTGGTTTTGAGTGAACCATTATGTTTTTAAACGAGTTACCCCCCTGGGCCAGTACATATTTTGTAAATTCATCTGAAATTTCAGCAGATTTGAAAAGCTTTATCTTAAGCCCAGAATGCACCACAGAGCCAGTGAATTTTTACTTCAACTGGACCTTTAAAATTCATATCATACACAGATCTGCTAACTTATTGTCTAAGGTTACTGAGAGAATTCAATGTCAAATCACTGCAATGTTTGTCCAGACTTTGTGATGCAGCTTCATAGATATTCTGACACTGTACATCATGTACCACACACATTACCTTTGCTGATGTGAAAGGCTATCTAAATACAGTCAGGAGTCAAATATGTTGAAAAGTTTAAACATCTTGTTCTAAAGAACTACAATGCCTACAGTAATGATATTTGACTTATAGCCTACAAAGGTGGAAGGCTTTTCAATTTCCGTATTTTTCAAATAAATGATAATATACAAATGACTAATATAATCAGTTCACATTTTCAAATAAATTTTACTAACAACATAACAGTAAAGCACCACAGGCTCGATGGACCATGTTTATATTCATTCCGGCAAGTGTGTTATACAAACTGAACCAACAGGCAACACCCATCATTCAAATAACGCTCCAGTGAGGTTTCTGCCTAGTTTTGCATCAGAATGCAAGCTGTTTCCCCTAGAAAAAAATGTTCAAGGTTAATAATGCTATATTTTTCCAATTCATGTAGAAACAATTTGTTGTAAAATTTAGGAAGAAAATGCCCCCCCCCCCCCCCCAGCTTTCCATCCCCAGGGAACTTAACCTTACGCCTAGTTATGATGGTTTATAATGAAAACATTAAGAAGTCATCCTAACAAAATGTTATATATTTCATGATATTATGCCTACAGGAGCTCTCTTAAAACACCACAGTACAATTTTTTCCCCACAATATCATGCCTACAAGAGCTAGTAAAATTACCAGTACTCAAAAACTATACTATATATTTCATTGTTCTATATGTACAGGAGCAGTCAGAACAGGTGGAGGACCCTCTGAATAAATTGAAAACCCAGAAGTTGGTGTCTTGTCGTATCTGTAAGGGAGAGCATTGGACCACAAAGTGTCCATACAAAGACACCCTTGGACCACTTCAGGAAAAACTCCAGGATGACAAGCCAGCAACTGCAGATGGGGCAGCACCACCAGGTGGCCCCGGAGCGGCCACAGCTGCCGGATCAGCAGCTGGGATGGGATCGACAGCAGGTGGCAAATATGTGCCACCAAGTTTAAGGGACGGAGCAAAAAGGGGAGCTGGAGAGACCATGCAGAGTAAAAGAGGTAAGTTATCGTATTCGGGATAAGATTTATCAGTTTGGTATGACTAATAAAGGCTAAGTTTGTTATGAAACCAAACAGGAATTGAAAAAATATTTTGCAAGCTTTCGAAAATGTCTGTTTCCTTTTTCAAGCAAAAAGTGTAAATGGCCGGTGTTTCATCTTTAATCCACTGAAAACAACTCGCTAAGCTACAAAGGGCTGAATCAAGTAAAGTCAGCTGTCAAAAATCATGGAGACAATTCGCCCAATTGCACTCTAATAATGTAGGCAGTTAGGGGGACGATCAACATATTTACCCATTTCGCCCCTTAGTGGATATTAAAATGGGGTCATAAAGATGATTCAGCTGGTGGCCCCCCTCGTCTCTGTTCATCGAATCCCCTTCTCTCCTAACCCAGATGTATTGTTTGACTTTCCAGTTGTCCTCCCTTTCAACTTACTTTCAAGCACTTTCGAGTTGTTCCAGTCTAAGATGTTGTTGTGTGTGTTAGCATGGTCTGTAATGGCTGATTTATTGTATTGTCTCACAGACCATGCTAACACACACATATTAACTTACCGAATTCTTATGGCAATAACATAGCTATTTTGAATCTTGATTTTTCTGCTGGTTTTATTAGTATTTCAAGCTAATCAGAATTATTTGAAGCTAACAGTACTTGACACAATTTAAACAAAGGAGACTTAACATGAATCTGTCTGTTATTTACTTGGCTTCAACTCTAGATCTGCACAATAATGCATTGTCTATAAGGAAAGACTTAAGGGACATAACAAGTATGGGACTTTAGTCCTTTTGTTACATGCTAAATTGTCAATCTCTTCAAAACCTGTACTAAAAATATGAATCAGACCAAACATATATTTAAGTGTATGGGTTGTTGGATGTAACACGAATGGCTGATAACATTTATTTCCACAGATGAGTCAGCCACCATTCGAGTGACAAACCTTTCGGAAGATACGAGGGAATCTGATCTTCAGGAATTGTTCCGACCATTCGGTCCTATACAGAGAATTTACTTGGCAAAGGATAAGAACACAGGCCAGTCTAAGGTACTTATTATTTCAACACTTGGAACATTTTGATCATGTTTTCTCCAAATTTTGTTTTTTCATGTTGATGCTTTATAAAATTGACCTGAATCTAACATTATCTTTGTAGGAAGGTATATCATTCTGGTCTGATTTTGATATCAAATTGGGCTTTAATTTTGGTAAAAAAATAATCAGGAAATCTGTTATAATCCTTTTGTTAACTTGCGATCAGTTTCAGGTCAGAACAGGACACAAACAACTCACTAGGAAGAGTTTATTAAAATTGAAGTATCACCACCTTTTCCTTATATAACTTTTGCAGGGTTTTGCATTTATCAACTTCCACCGTCGGGAAGATGCAGCCAGGGCTATCACAGGTGTCTCAGGCTTCGGATACGATCACTTGATTCTTAACGTAGAATGGGCCAAGTGAGTAGAAGTTCAATCAATTACACTGGTTCTAAATAAATTGTCCGTGATCAGTTTTGGATTGTTTAAATCATAATATAAAACGTTTTATTTCGAAATATCTTTGACTTTGAAAATAGATAACCAAAGATTTAATATTCATTGTTTTAAAAGATTTTTCTATAATCATAAACCTTGTATCATTGAAAACGTTGTTTCTTTTATTTTGAATACAGGAAAAAAATGTATGCTCTTACTATTTTCTTTCAGACCATCTGGCACAAGTTAGACTTCGGGAGAAGAAACGACTTTAAGACAACTTTCCAAGGTCATCGTTGGAAATTGAGGGCTATGTATCGACGAGACAATAAATTATATAACTGGACTGATGGAGTTCTTGTTTTTTAAAAATATACCTTGATGGACTAGTTTTGTATGCTGTCTGCTGAGCCCATTTTCCTAATATTTTATCATTGGCCTTCAGGTGTGCAGACAAGTAAAATATTTTCAAAACTGCCAACAAAAGAATATAGGTTTGGTGCACTCTTTTTGTTTGTTTGTTAGACCATGGTAAGAGCATATGATGGCAGAAATTTGTTTTTCAGATTTACAATTTATTTTTGATATTTTCATTCATGCTTTACCATCTGCCAAAATAATAATTCATGATTTTTTTTTCATGGGCATCGCTTACGCAAGTCCTGGTATTCCTACCCCAAATTTGTTAATTATTTTCTTTTTGCTTCAACCAAATAATATTTTGGAACTTTTATTTAATTATTGCACTTTCTTTTTCCGTTTGAAACCTGCCACGAAAAAAGGGTTCAGTTGTATTATTGTCCCATGCTTTTTCAAAATAATTGTACACAAACTGTAAATACCAATATCCAGACCAAGCTTGAAGGCAGATGGAATCCATTCTCAGTTAAGGAAGTTGCAGCCTCGTCCACCATTCTGGTCAGATAATGTTTGCTGGCAATACTGCAGTTCGATGTTTCCTCATATCAACGTCAAAAGCAGAGACAATATATGCTACAAGTCTTGGACTATTATTGCTCTGAGCCAGGATCGAAACTTAATTTTCTTCAAGTTATTAAAAATGAAAATCTCTATGAAGGATTGTAAGATTTTCCTGATGTACATAATTTACTTTATGAAAGGTAGTCAAATGTTGCATTTTCATGATAAAAAATACTGGAAGTAAGATGTAAGGAAGTTCATATTTAAAAGTTAATAAGTTATGTAAAAGTCCAAACAAAATATGACTTTTTGCTGTCCATTTCGTTCAGGGCTCAACAGTGGAACTAATAGTGAAACAAATGAAATCTGAAACCTGTTGAAACGCAGCAAAATGGGAAGTGCCTATGAATCTCCAGTACTTGACAAATTAACAAATGGCTGCAATAATTAAAAAATATTTAAAAGAACTGTGTCTTTACCTCTTGAGTTGTAGATCATGATGTGTAGTGGAATTTTCACTCAAAGAATGCTTGCTGGATAACGTTCAGTTAAAACAGTTGTCAAAATATTTGAAAGTGATTTTATGAAGCAGAAGAAAGCTAACCTTTGATTTTTGGTAAACAAATTCTCTAGATAGGAAGGTCAGTGGTTTGCTACCAAAACATGATGTCATTGAGTCATTGAAGTAGCAAATTGCAAGGTACCAATGAGACTTAACCCTTTCACCCCTAGGTAACTTGAGTAGACTCTACTATACATTCATCTGGATAAGTCCATTATGGTCTACAGTGGTGAAAGGGTTAACTTCTTTCTGTGTTTTTTTTACGTTTTATTTATCTTTTATATCCAGCGAGAGGCGAACCTCCATTAACATAGCTTCAAGAGTGATGCCAAGGAATGGCATGACTTAGTCAGGGCCAAATGTGTTTTACACTGACAAAGGTACACCTTATTGCTTACATAACGTCTGAAAACCTTTCAAGACTCTACGGCACTGCTCTGGTGTGTTTTTCTATGAGCAGAAAATCATACAGTACATGAAAGATGGCGCTAGCACCCGACTTTCAGTATGCAATCCACCCGAGTGCTGTGCTGAATTCTTCAAATATCCTGCAACTTTCTGCTAACCCCACCAATAAACATTTATCAAAGTGCAATTGTTTTTATTCCATCTGAAGCTTAAAAGATGATGGATGAAGGGAATGATTCTAAAAGCAGATTTAATGTCGGTCTTGGCCATATAAGCATTTTTAGTCTCTCGGGTGAACAAATTGGCATCATAGATAAAAGCATAATGCACAGAAGAGTATTCCATATGACAGAACCATAGTGAGGATAGCTGAGAGGATGGAGTAATCTATATTTTCCATTTTCTTTCTTTGGTAACACACCCAATGGACTCCCAATTCATATCGGAAACATTTCAAAAGGACTAGCAATGCGATTAAGTTCAGCTCTTTTGGTCTATTATATGGGACAGATCATATCACTTGCAAAATTAGAAGAGTTAACTGGAGAAACGGTATAGGGACCTCAATCGCGGCCCCGAAACCATCGCGCCCCATCGATGTGGTACCGAACTCCCTTCTGTTGACTTCAAAAAGAATTGTTAGCCTTAGGTCCTGCTGGTCCTTAATTTTCAGAATGCTTCAAACACAGAGTTCAGTAAAGGACATTCTTCGCAGAACGATATGTACCACTAACTACATTTGTGAGCAGGCCTCGGTATCTTATGCCCTTTTATGCTGAAACTGGTCATATTTTGCCAAAGTGTGTTGACGCCGTAGTAAATTTTGTGATTGTAGAGAGGCTGTGACATATTTTGTCCTTGTGTCATATATTTAATTGTACTTTCATGTTAATACTGGTAAGATTACCCTGTATGTGTTGATGCTGACGTATATTTTCCCGTTGGGTGTTGATACTGGTAATATTATGCCCCTTGGTGTTGATACTGGTAATATTTAGCCCTTATGTGTTGATACTGGTAATATTTAGCCCTTGGGTGTTGATATTGGTAATATTTAGCCCTTGGGTGTTGATGCTGTTAATATTTAGCCCTTAGGTGTTGATACTGGTAATATTTAGCCCTTGGGTGTTAATACTGGTAATATTTAGCCCTTGGTTGTTGATACTGGTAATATTTACTCATTGGGTGTTGATACTGGTAATATTTACTCATTGGTTGTTGATACTGGTAATATTTAGCCCTTGGTTGTTGATTATAAACGAAGACTGAAAATGTGTTCATTTAAAACATATTAAAGTACATAATATGATGCAATACGTGACTGGTATCCATTTGAAGCGATGGTATCCATTTGAAGCGATGGTATCCATTTGAAGCGATGGATTTGGCAAAGAACCAGATTGTACAAGAGACAAATGGCCACGTACATAGCTGGTAGGCTAATATTCAATTGTATCACAAGTATCACTCATTCTTTTTTACCAGATTTGAGCATGTTAGTGTTATCGGGAACACTGACAGTATCAATTAATTTTGACCAAGCAATGCTGCATAGGTCTCGTACACTAATTACACCTCACTGTGGACACTATTTTTTGCACAGCTTTATACACCTATATTTATATACAAGCATGGTTATGAGGATAAATTTTAAGATAAATTAAATAAAAATCAACGGGTTTTCACCCATTATAGTTCTGGTGTTAACCCCAAGTGGCAACATTTACAGAAGATAAATCCAAACAGACCCCTTAATTTTCAGTTATCTTGTATACAAATACTTTCCTCTGTCACGATAACATAAGATGCTGGGCTACGTCCACCATTTCACGACAATACCTAGGGGTTTATTTTGAAGATCTCGAAACAGAACGGTTGAATAAGAGATTGAATCTATCTAGTGTACATGTACCAGGATGCAGTAATGTCACGTTAGTGACCACTAAATAGTGTTAGATCACTGGTACTTCAATCCACACGGTGTCTTGTTATTTATAGACTACATGTATATGTGTTAATGTTTAAATGGAAGTTATAGTGATAATGTATAAAACATTTCCATTGCTATCGCCTTGCATAGCGACTATTTGAGAACAATAAAATGCTTTTATCAGAACATCTTTTTAAGTATTGAAATTCACTTACTTTGTCAAGTGAATATAAATGCAATACAATCGAGCAATAGAAACAACATTTTAATTGTAGCGTTGTATTTTTTCGTTAACAAACCGTTTTCACATCCACAGACAGCGATTGCAGGAGAGAAGTCATAGATCGTCATATTATGTATAAAAATGGGGTTTTGGTAAATTTTGAGTCATATCAGTGTGTTAAATATTAACCATAACAAGTATTGTTTAGTATTGATTATATATCAGCTGTATCCTTCATCAATCCATCCCGATTTTCTCTGGTTAAAGCGGTGGTTTTGTCTGATCACGTAAAATCATACCAGACTTTAGAAATGGAAGGAAGGTGTTTCCTTGTCAAAAGAGGCAGTTGCTATTTTCCCCTCTTTCCACACCCTATATTCGGTGACGTTTAAAAAGTGTACGAAACTTGTGTTTAAGTCGCCGTATAATTTTTTTTACCGATTTCATGTTCTATTGCTCCTATGACATAAAATTGTATCATTCACACAAGGATGATTTAATTGAAATAACAACAAAAACAAAATAACCGATGCATGTCTATCACAGTCAGTGCAGAAAAAAGCATACATATTCATCATATCATCACGTTGAAACAAAACAATGGAATAATATATACTATTAAATAATATGTAGCATACCCTTTACTTTGTTTGGTACACGTCATTATGTGTTCCTAGGAATCGACTGTACGGTAACCATATTCATGATCTATAAGATGATACAGCTGTCGTCCGAGGCCTGTCTCTCTTTAAAAAGTGGACGGCAGATACTTCCAAAGCCAAAGTGGCATTTACTATTCGTCCTATTCTAAGTACGTTTTCTAGATTTGTCGACGTATGGATATTGTAGGAAGCTTGAAATGTTCATCAAGGAGACGAAATGACACTTAAGTAGTCGCGTGAAGCGTTTGACCAATTTCTCATCTAGTTGGTTGATATTATGAAAACATCTTATGAGGTTGAAATACAATTGTTTTAATTACTGAGGAATTATTCGATTAAACAAAAATAAGAACATAGCTGTTAATTAAACATTAAAATATGAGAAATATCGCATTAAATATCACACAAAACTACATGTTCTTGGTGAATATATTCCAGAAGAAAGTTAATTTTCCGATTATTGTCTTTCATAGTCGATGCAGAAGTGTATATATATCGATATTTTTTTTGTAAAAAATAACATACCACTTATATTTACTATGAATGAAACATCAACGCTTTAGCGCTTCATGATATTCACACTTTACAGTTACAATTATATATAGTGGTTAATAATATACCGCATGCTCCTGACCCTCCAGTTCATAGATACTATCGGCACGGTCTTCAACACTGTAACAATGTAGTTTATCTACATGACGGTACAACTGTCGTTGGAGGCCTGCCTCTGTCTCTGACGTCTGTTACGAGCCTCCATCTCGTTCTTCAGGGTTTCTATTGGTTCCAGGTAGTTCTGTCTCAGCCAGGACATCTTAAATGTCATGATTTTGTTAACGCTCCGGTTTCGTCCTGCAATCATGATACTATGGCTGACGACGAAGCGGTTTTGCACAGCGGTGATCTTGTAAAACTCATTGCTTCTGTCACCACACATAGCGTCGTCTTGGAAGAAACACTTGTTGATTAGTATGTCAGGAGACAGCATCAAACACATCAAAAAGAGCTGGTCCGTCTCATCTGCCGATAAGGAAGTATAATTTCTATAATTCTTCAATCGGTTGATCTCGCTACCCGCGTCGTTGCCGACCTCCAGCACATTACAGACGGAGTTAAGGTAGTACATCAGACGGGCTTTAGCGTTGTTAGGCACAGTCACCGACACGCCTGTCTTCTCTACTTGCATTCGAAGACTTCCAACTGCTGCCATTTTTATATGTCAAGTAAAGTTCGATCCTGAATTTGCTTGTTATTCACTTTAAAATACCTGATGTTAAGAAATTGCCGTTTGCAGTTTTAGCGTCGTCCTTAGAACTAGAATGTCAAAACTTAAGTTTGATTGTGAAAAGGATACAACAAGCCGTCCTTTTATAGGACCTGGATGTTTCTCGGAAAAATCTACGTCATAGCCACAACATGAGTTTCTCAGAACGCTGTAGACAAACCACGCCTTAGGATACGCGGTTCATTGCACAAACAAGCAATTTTGGTGCAAGACCGGAGCCGTATTAGGTACAACAATATACTAAGAACCTTTCACTGCTCGATATCTAGGGATATAGTTCACGATTCTTTGCATTAATAGCTAATGCATTGTGTCAGTGCAATAAGATGCACATGCTCTAGTAATTTCAAAATCTAATCGGGCATAACAAAATTCTGGATTGAAGTACTAGCAGATCAAGGAAATAAAACAGACAATATATATATGGACAGGAAAAGCATTCTTTTGTTCAGCATTGAAACAGTTGTTTCAACAAGAAGTTGTGTGAAAGACAACACAGGAGAAACTAATGATAAATGCTGTAAAGAGGGCTGGCATGCCAGCATCTACGAGCTACTGGTGGACCTATCACATACGAATACGTGAAAGTAGTCATGATCAGATAAAGATGCTGCAAAATTGTAGCATCACATGCCATACTTTATCAAAGTAACTTCTAAAAACTAAATTAACCAATTGGATATAACTAGGAGGTGTATCAATAACTTCATGATTCCATTGTGCCACTATAATGTTAGTTTCAATGTCACTCAATATTGTGATGAATGTACATATCGTAATCCTACCTTCGCTGATTTAGCATATTATTCAGGTTAGATACGTTGATCTGTTGGCGTTAATCATTTGTGTTATGTCTCCGTAATTCGAACGCTTAGAAGACAGATAGTTTTCGAGGTACAATCAAAACGTACAGGTGATTATACCTCACTCACCGCTAGGTGTCGCTAGGATAGCAAGAGGGTATAAATAGGCAGAATCCAGCGACAATCGGCCCAGTTCTGTTCTGATCTCGGCGTGTGTACAGCAGTGACAGATCGCAAGTACCTAATATATGCGAGACCGGCTTTGTGTTGGAAAGATAGAAGTGACTGAATAAGTCTTGCCTTGATCCACACACTGCCTGGAAGATATATTAAATAAACGATTGAGTGCTGTAGCGAGATACCGTTAGACAGAAGGTGTCACGGGCATAGGCTGTGCAGTGCTAGTCGCGACCAGGCTAGTCGTGACTAGGTATAGTCGTTGGTGCTAGTCGTGACTAGGGGTAGTCGCGACCAGGCTAGTCGTGACTAGGTATAGTCGTTAGAGCTAGTCGTGACTAGGGATAGTCGTGGTCATTAGAGAGTGCTGTAGTTGTATACTAGTATGAGGCTGTCGTGATCGGCGCGACTAGGTCATATAGCTAGGTAGCTGACTATAGGGCAACTATAGTGACTAGGGCTAGCCGCGACTAGGTAGTCGAGTTGTGTACTGCCTGGATTGTACGGTAGTGTGTGTAGTGTGTTATATTGATACAGAGCAGATAGCTTTGGTATTAGTTCTATAGTCGTGCAGTAATTATTCTGTTCATATCATGTATTAAGCATTAGGTAATAGGTATGCTGGTTACAAGGTAGTAACACATATTTGTATATATTTGCAACTGTAGTATAGTTATAATTAAGCTTACAGCACAGGGATCCTTAGAAGTGACTAGGGTACGGACCCCGGAACGTTACATAATTTTGGTGGCAGCGTGTGGGATCCCTGTGGTTAGGTTTCAGTATTATAATTTGTGTTTATTAGAATAAACCTGTACTGTTTTTATAGTCATACCTTATAGTTATTTGTATTGGTTTGTGAAGATGGCTAGCTATGTAGAGGATGATGTTCTCAGTCCATTAGAGGATGTCGAGGAAACTGTTAGCCAGAGAGGGGACGGGTCGTACCATGGTCGTACAAGCCCTATGACACCAGGGATAAAAAGGCATGTCCATTATTCAAAATCTACACCTCGTAGACCTAGGGACTCTGGTATTGCATCGAGTGATAGAACTAGAGGGGAATATACACAGCACATAGATGTTCCCAGGCTATCCTCAGATATGGCTGTTGATAAGGTTGAGGATGAAATCAGACAAATGAGGGCTGAGTTGTCTAGGTTACAGACAAAGAGTGAAGGTATTCTAAAACCGTCTCCAACTACAAGGCCATATACTGAAAGGAAATTGGACCACCCCAGAGAGAGAGCCCGTTCAAGAACAGAGCAGCTCCCTGACTATGTTGGTGACATTGATGGAGGTGGTCGAGATTGGGTGACACAAAGGAACTCTCAGAGACGTCGCAGGAGGCCAGTATATGAGCATGACAGCGGTAGTGAGGATGATGAAGAACAAGAGTATTCCAGAAAACCACGCAACACTCCAATGAAGGTCAGACATGTGAAGGCTGCAACATATGATGGTTCCACCTCATGGGTTGACTACAAATCTCATTTTGAGACTTGTTCCCGTATCAACAACTGGTCGGATTATGAAAAGGGTCTTTATTTGGCTGTTGCACTCAGAGGTCAAGCACAAGGCATCCTTGGGGACCTGGCCATATCAAAGCAAGAAGACTATAAGTCCCTGGTCAGCGCATTAGAAGAACGTTTTGCTCCTCCTAACCAAACAGAGTTATACCGGGTTCAACTCTTAGAGAGGCGACAGAAAGCAGCGGAAAGTCTGCCAGAGCTGGGACAAGCCATTAGACGGCTCGTAAACCTGGCATACCCGACAGTGCCCAGTGATGTGCGGGATACCTTGGCTAAGCAGCAATTCATTGAGGCTCTAGCTGATTCAGACATGAGAATTAGGATAAAACAAGGTAGACCTCAAACTCTGACAGACACTATACGGCTAGCTGTGGAACTGGAGGCCTACACTCGAGCTGAAAAGAAATGGAGTGATGGTAAAGCTCATCTGAGATCCACAAACACAGAGGACAGTCCTACTACAGAGAAGGCTAGTGTGACTACAGAGAAAGCTAGTCAGAACTCTGATATGTCTAGTCTATTAAAAGGCATACAACAGCAACTACAGTCCTTACAAGATGAGGTAGTGAAGCTGAAAGGAAGTAATAGGAATTCAAGTCAGCAAAGACCAAATAAAGACAAGGCTAGTCGAAAAACTTGCTACTATTGCAATGAGGAGGGTCATTTTCGCAGGAATTGCCCGAAGTTGAAAAATCAGGCAACCACTGACAATGGAGCAGATAAGCCAGTGGCGAAGCGAGTTAGAACTCGGAGAAGACGGAAACAGACTGAACAGAAGGCTAATATAGGAGTCTCATCAGCTGTTCATGAAGCTGGCATGTATATTAAGACTGACATACATGGTGCCAAGGCAAAGTTGTTGGTCGATACAGGGGCAACCATAACTTTGATTTCTGAAGATCTGTATAACCACATTTCTCCGGCGGCTAGACCCGAGTTAAAGCAGATAAGTAAAGAGGTCTTGACAGCAAGTGGAGACAAATTACCAATCCTCGGACAAGGGAGGTTTAACATCAGATTGGAGGACGACACAAACCTACTGGTAGAAGCGGTTGTTGCGAAACTCACCACAGATGGCATTCTAGGTCTTGATGTTATGATAGAGAGAAATGTAACTCTGGATATGGCCAAGGGTTGTCTTACCTTAGATGGAGTGCATGTTGAGGCTAAATATGAGGGAACTATGGGTTGTTTCCGAGTGTGTACAACTGAGAAGATTGTAGTACCAGCAAAATCAGAGGTCATAGTCTCTGGAAAGGTGTGTGTGCCTGATGGTAAGGCCATGCAGGGGAACGCCTTACTAGTGGAAGGATTTGAATCTTTTTTGAAGAGCGACCGTGCTATCATTGGTCGTTCACTGGTGGACAATACAGCTACAGTGCCTGTACGCATGATGAATACCTCAGAGGAAGATAAGTTGATCTATCCTGGCACTTCCATAGCACAAGTTAGTGCAATTCAGAGTGTAGTAGAGGAAATAGAAGGAAAACAGCCTCACAAAAATAACAGCTTAAGAGAGGACCTGGCTAAACTACTAGAAGCATCGAAAACAAACCTCACCGGCCAACAATACGAGGAGCTGAGACATCTTGTGCAAAAGTATGAAGGATTGTTTGCTGCATCAGATGAGGACTTGGGGCGAACAGATGTCGTGAAGCATAAGATCAATACTGGAGATGCTCGTCCGATAAAACAGCCTTTACGACGTATCCCAGGCAATATGGGACCAGAAGTTGACAAACAAGTGCAGAACATGCTCGACCGAGGTATTATAAAGAAATCCTCTAGTCCTTGGAGCTCAGGCATTGTTTTGGTCAAGAAAAAGGATGGGACAATGCGGTTTTGCGTAGATTACAGACGACTTAACGCTGTCAGCATTCCCGATGCATACCCTCTGCCTCGTATTGACGAGACACTAGATCAACTAGCTGGATGTTCATGGTTTTCGACACTAGACCTGAACTCTGGATACTGGCAGGTAGAGTTGGATTCGGAGGACCGTGCCAAAACCGCATTCGCCACTCGCACAGGGTTGTACGAGTTCCAAGTTATGCCCTTTGGTTTAAATTCAGCCCCAGCAACATTCGAACGATTAATGGAGACTGTACTGGCAGGACTACAGTGGCAGGTGTGCCTCATATACCTTGATGATGTCATTATTGTGGGAAGATCATTTGAGGAGATGATGGACAATCTCGAAAAAGTATTTGACCGATTGTTAGCTGCTGGGTTGAAATTGAAAGCTAGGAAGTGCCTTCTATGTGCAAAAGAGGTTCTATACCTAGGGCATGTCATTTCAGAGTCAGGTGTTTCAACAGATCCTGCGAAAACAAGAACGGTGGAGCAATGGCCTGTTCCTGTCAATGTGCGAGAGGTGCGCTCTTTTCTTGGATTCTGTAGCTATTATCGAAGGTTTATTAAGGATTTTGCTAAAATTGCCAAGTGCCTTCACAAACTCACAGAAAAAGGACGAACATTTGAGTGGAGTTCCTCTTGCCAGGAAGCATTTGAGACTCTTAAGAGGTTGTTGGTAAAAGCACCTGTCCTTGCGCATCCAGACTTTACCAAGGAGTTTATACTAGATACCGATGCGAGCAATGACGCTATCGGTGCAGTGCTGTCTCAGATAGTGGATGATGTTGAGAGGCCAGTAGCATTCGCCAGTCGGACTCTTACTAAAGCAGAGCGAGGGTATTGCGTGACCAGAAAGGAACTGTTGGCAGTTGTATACTTCACCAAGTACCTGCGCCATTACCTGTATGGAAGAAGGTTCACAGTACGGACAGACCATAGTTCGCTTCGTTGGCTGCTGAACTTCAAAGATCCCGAAGGACAGATGGCTAGGTGGCTACAAGTGCTGAGCTCATATGACATGACCATCGTCCATCGACCTGGAGTCAAACATCAGAATGCTGATAGTCTCAGCCGGTTACCCTGCAGGCAATGTGGGTTCGAACCACAATGGGAAACCAAGATTGAGACCACAGATCAGGTTATGAGTGTACAAAACCCCAATGAATGTAACGAGATTGCTTCCCCAGAACTACCAGCAGATAGTGAAGAACTGTCTTTGTCACAGAAACAAGAGGCAGATGAGGATATTCAACTTGTTAGAACTTGGGTGCTTGACAAGAAACGACCACCATTCAACGCCATTGCTGGCAGGAATATCACCGTCCGATCATTATGGATGCAGTTTGAAGCTTTATTTGTCAAAGACAACCTATTGTACAGAGGGAGTTCTAGCGGAAATCCACAGGTTGTTCTACCACGAAAAGAACGAAGGACCGTCCTTTCTCATACGCATGACAACAAGACAGCCGGTCACTTGGGAATGAAGAAAACTCTAGCAAAGATTAGACAAACGTTTTACTGGCCTGGGCTTAAAGGCGATGTCAAACGATATGTAGCTGGATGTGTACCGTGTTGTCGAGGAAAGTCTCCTACCAAAGCAAAAAGAGCCCCAATGCAAATGGTCAAAGCAGGGTTTCCTATGGAACGATTAGGAATAGACATCCTCTGTGAATTACCCCAAACCGACCAAGGAAACAGACACATATTGGTGATATCAGATTATTATACCAAGTGGACTGAATGCTTCGCCATGAGGGACATGGAAGCCAAGACTGTTGCAAGAATTCTGGTTGAAGAAGTAATTTGTAGGTTTGGTGTACCCAGCACCATTCATTCAGATCAGGGTTCTCAATTCGAGAGTGCTCTTTTCCAGGAAATGTGCAAGCTCTTAGAGATTAAGAAAACACGAACGACCCCTTACCACCCAAAGTCGGATGGAATGGTCGAACGATTTAACAAAACGTTAGTCAACATGTTAAAAGGTTTTGTTAATGACCAACAAACCGACTGGGACCTGCACTTACCATACGTGACTATGGCTTACAGGTCAGCTGAACATGAAACAACGGCCAACACCCCAAACTTCATGATGTTGGGCAGGGAGACCAGCACCCCATTGGATATCCAGTATTCAATGCCTCGGGATATCAAAGTCATACCCCAAAATATGTGGGCTTGGCGGCTGAAAGAGAAGATGGAGGATGCCCATCATATGGTGAGACAGCATGTGAAAGGAGCCATGTTGAGACAGAAGAAGAATCATGACTCCAAGCTGTCCTGGCAGAACTTCAAACCAGGCAATGAAGTTTTTGTGTTCTTTCCGAATGTAAAGGTGGGACGAAGTCACAAGTTATCAAGTCGGTGGAGAGGACCGTACAAGGTGCTGACTAAATTGACAGACGTCACCTACAGAGTGCGTTGCGGACGCAAGGGGAAGTCACAGGTCATCCATGCAGACCGTATGAAGTTACGAGAGGGTCAGGTCATGAGCGGTGAAAATACCCAAGAAGCGAGAGGGTTAAGGGATCGACAAACACAGGTCGATGAGAGTTGTTTCAGCTACTTGAAAGTAGGGGATGCTGCGTCATCTAGAGAAATGAATGGGAGTGTGATGGAAGATGCTCATATGGAGGTGGAGAATGATGTGAATAACAGTGGTTCAGTCAGAAATGGAGAGAAAACGTTTGAGAACAACTCCAGGCAAACACGCACTCGACGACCACCTCAGTGGCATTCTAGTTACACTTCAGAATATTAGGTAGATCAGACTATTTGTGTTATCACTATATGAGGGTAACATTTGCTGTTGTAGAAGAATCATAGTGTATATTTTTGATTGATGTCATTACATCTTGGAGAGTTCAGTACCAGAGTTGTTTTATTTTTATAACGCGAGGACGCGTTGTTCTCGGAGGCGTGGGTAATGTGATGAATGTACATATCGTAATCCTACCTTCGCTGATTTAGCATATTATTCAGGTTAGATACGTTGATCTGTTGGCGTTAATCATTTGTGTTATGTCTCCGTAATTCGAACGCTTAGAAGACAGATAGTTTTCGAGGTACAATCAAAACGTACAGGTGATTATACCTCACTCACCGCTAGGTGTCGCTAGGATAGCAAGAGGGTATAAATAGGCAGAATCCAGCGACAATCGGCCCAGTTCTGTTCTGATCTCGGCGTGTGTACAGCAGTGACAGATCGCAAGTACCTAATATATGCGAGACCGGCTTTGTGTTGGAAAGATAGAAGTGACTGAATAAGTCTTGCCTTGATCCACACACTGCCTGGAAGATATATTAAATAAACGATTGAGTGCTGTAGCGAGATACCGTTAGACAGAAGGTGTCACGGGCATAGGCTGTGCAGTGCTAGTCGCGACCAGGCTAGTCGTGACTAGGTATAGTCGTTGGTGCTAGTCGTGACTAGGGGTAGTCGCGACCAGGCTAGTCGTGACTAGGTATAGTCGTTAGAGCTAGTCGTGACTAGGGATAGTCGTGGTCATTAGAGAGTGCTGTAGTTGTATACTAGTATGAGGCTGTCGTGATCGGCGCGACTAGGTCATATAGCTAGGTAGCTGACTATAGGGCAACTATAGTGACTAGGGCTAGCCGCGACTAGGTAGTCGAGTTGTGTACTGCCTGGATTGTACGGTAGTGTGTGTAGTGTGTTATATTGATACAGAGCAGATAGCTTTGGTATTAGTTCTATAGTCGTGCAGTAATTATTCTGTTCATATCATGTATTAAGCATTAGGTAATGGGTATGCTGGTTACAAGGTAGTAACACATATTTGTATATATTTGCAACTGTAGTATAGTTATAATTAAGCTTACAGCACAGGGATCCTTAGAAGTGACTAGGGTACGGACCCCGGAACGTTACAATATCTCTTCATATCAAAGTGGAAAACTCGTTTATATTTGATATTGATTCATTGAATACTAACTCATTTGTAAGTAAATAGTTTTAACAAGAGAAAATATATACACGGTAAACTGTGACTGATTTGATTTTTGTTCGGCTGTCTGACTTGATTGGCAGATTGCCAGGTGACTTACCGAGTTAAATTTGCTGACCTACATACATAACGTATATAAGAACATAGTATACCCGTTTTCGGCGAAAAATAAAAATAACAACCCATTCAAATATCTTCTTTTCCAATTACAATAGAATAAGACATTTCCCTGAGAGTGACATTGATCGCTACCCTTGAACGTAATCATTGTTGAGATGGTTGGTTAATGAAGTAGCCCTTCTTGGTCTTACATGTTTCCTCTTTTGTTTTTTGTCGTACCAACTTTTAGTTCCAATTTTTCGCCCTTGGTTGTTGGAGCTGTGGCTTGTTTCGCCCTGGTATGTTGACGCCGTGGTATGTGTAGTCGGTGAGTGTTAGTTACGTGGTGGTATATATATTTCCCTTGGTTGTTGGAGCTGTGGCTTGTTTCGCCCTTGTATGTTGACGCCGTGGTGTGTCTAGTCCGTGAGTGTTGGTTATGTGGTATATATATTTCCCTTGGTTGTTGGAGCTGTGGCTTGTTTCGCCCTGGTATGTCGACGCCGTGGTATGTGTAGTCCGTGAGTGTTAGTTACCTGGTGGTATATATATTTCCCTTGGTTGTTGGAGCTGTGGCTTGTTTCGCCCTGGGATGTTGACGCCGTGGTATGTGTAGTCCGTGAGGTTTGGTTATGGGGTGGTATATATATTTCCCTTGGTTGTTGGAGCTGTGGCTTGTTTCGCCCTGGTATGTTGACGCCGTGGTATGTGTAGTCCGTGAGGTTTGGTTATGTGGTGGTATATATATTTCCCTTGGTTGTTGGAGCTGTGGCTTGTTTCGCCCTGGTATGTTGACGCCGTTGTATGTCTAGTCCGTAAGTGTTGGTTATATGGTATATATCTTTTCCCTTGTTTGTTGAATCTGGTAATAGTTTCCGGTTTGTTCTCGCTTTGAAATTTATTTGTACTTTTATATTGATAAAATGCTGGTAAAATGTTGCCGTGTGTTGACGCTGGGATATATTTTGCCCTGTGTGTTGATGCTATGGTGTATTTTGCCCTGTGTGTTGATGCTGTGGTGTATTTTGCCCGTGTGTGTTGACGCTTAAGGTATATTTTGCCCGTGTGTGTTGATGCTGTGTTATATTTTGCTCTGTGTGTTGATGCTGTTGTATATTTTGCCCGTGTGTGTAGACGCTGGGGTATATTTTGCCCGTGTGTGTTGATGCTGTGGTGTATTTTGCCCGTGTGTGTTGATGCTGGGGTACATTTTGCTCTGTGTGTTGACGCTGGGGTATATTTTGCCCTGTGTGTTGATGCTGTGGTATATTTTGTCCGTGTGTGTAGACACTGGGGTATATTTTGCCCGTGTGTGTTGATGCTTTGGTGTATTTTGCCCGTGTGGGTTGACGCTAGGGTATATTTTGCCCGTTTTTGTTGACGCTAGGGTATATTTTTCCCGTGTGTGTTGATGCGGGGGTATATTTTGCCCGAGTGTGTTGATGCTGGGGGATATTTTGCCCGTGTGTGTTGATGCTGGGGTATATTTTGCCCGTGTGTGTTGACGCTAGGGTATATTTTGCACGTGTGTGTCGACGCTGGGGTATATTTTGCCCGTGTGTGTCGACGCTGGGGTATATTTTGCCCGTGTGTGTTGACGCATGGTATATTTTGCCCGTGTGTGTTGACGCTAGGGTATATTTTGCCCGTGTGTGTTGATGCTGGGGTATATTTTGCCCGTGTGTGTTGACGCTAGGGTATATTTTGCCCGTGTGTGTCGACGCTTGGTTATATTTTGCCCGTGTGTGTTGACGCATGGTATATTTTGCCCGTGTGCGTTGACGCTGGAGTATATTTCCTGTTGGGTGTTGATATTGGTATTGTGTCATTTCCTTAGCTTTCATAAATTTTATCCTTGTGTACTTGTATTGTCCCCGTTATATATTGTTTTCCTTACACTGATATTTTGTCTTTGTGATGTCTATTTCTACTTGAATGTTGATTCTGGTAAACATAACCTATTTGTGTTAAGACTGTAAAATACTTTGTTCTTATGTGTGTTTATCATTACATGTACCCAAGTGTGTTGTATCATGAAAATTATTTGCTTGTGTGTTGATCCTTATGCTGAGGCAGTGATATATTTCATCATTGTGTGTATATATGTAAATTCACTTGTGTATTAGTATTGACTATGTGTTTTTTAATTTCTATCTTACGCATTGCATTGAATAACATGATATAATGCAAAACGTGACCTTTATCCAATCCTATGCCAGATAACGGTATATATATTTTAGCAGTGGATTTGGCAAAGAGCCAGACTACAAAACTTCCGCTATTTGGAGGATCTACGCAGCACGTCATTTCGAAGATATTTGAACAGAACGGCACAATACGGGTATTAATCCGCAAAACATGTTATCTTGTACCCGGGGTGGGTATAAAAACATGGGATTAGGTTTGTAACGTTAGTGACCCCTTAAAAGTTTTGGCACATTGACACTTCAATCTGCATACTGTCCTTATATACACTCACCTTCACAAGTCAAACATGTTTTTACTTAAATCTGTGCCAATATTATGTGGTGTTATCTGCTGGTTATATAAAGTCGTTATAATACACAGCCAATCAATCACTTCTGGTGTTAAGTAATTTTGTTTACTACAGTACAACCTTGCAGTCATACGTAAAAATTACATAGACATTACTGAAACACTAATTAATAATAATAATAATTCGAGGTTCCTATATACCGCTTTATCACAACCTAGTTCGTAGGTCGTCTTAAGGCGGTTCACAAATTATTATCCGTGGTTATAGGGCCTTTGCAACCAGCCAATATCTTTTTCAACTCCATGGGGAGCATACAGCCGGTACTGCCATTTCGGCGCTCACATCTAGCATTCTACATTTCTAGCACTGCCCAGCCATGTACTCATATACAGCTGAGTAGACTGGAACAAGCGGTGTAAAGTATCCTGCTCAAAGATACAACACAGTGCCGTGCCGTGACTCGAACTCACAATCCTTCAGTCACGAGCCCAGCGTCCTACCAATAGACTACAGTGCCTCCATTCGGTCACGAGCCCGGCGTCTTACCACTAGACTACCGTGCCTCCCTTCGGTCACGAGCCCGGCGTCCGACCATTATACTACCGTGCCTCCCTTCGGTCACGAGTCCGGCGTCTTACCACTAGACTACCTTGCCTCCCTTTGGTCACGAGCCCGGGGTCCTACCACTAGTCTACAGTGTCTCACTTCGGTCACGAGCCCGGCGTCCTACCACTAGACTACCCTGCCTCCCTTCGGTCACGAGACCGGCGTCCTACCACTAGACTCCCGTGCCTCCTTTCAATCACGAGCCCGGCGTCCTAACTCTAGACTAGCGTGCCTCCCTTCGCCTTCGGTCACGAGCCCGGCGCCCTAACCCTAGCCCAGCGGGCCTCCCTTCGCCTTCGGCCACGAGCCCGGCGTCCTACCACTAGTCTTGCGTGCCTCCCTTCGGTCTCGAGCCCGGCGTCCTAACACTAGACTGCCGTACCTCCCTTCGGTCACGAGCCCGGCGCCCTAACCCTAGCCCAGCGGGCCTCCCTTCGCCTTCGGCCACGAGCCCGGCGTCCTAACACTAGACTAGCGTGCCTCCCTTCGGTCCTAACACTAGACTAGCGTGCCTCTCTTCGGTCACGAGCCCGGCGTCCTAACACTAGACTACCGTACCTCCCTTCGGTCACGAGCCCGGCGTCCTACCACTAGACTACCGTGCCTCCTATGTACCACGTCGTTAATACACCATGACGAAATCCGAACACAAAGTCGAAACAAAACAACAACATAAACGATTGTAGTGTTTATTCTTCTTTATTTGTCTGATTTAATATTATTAATTTAGCTCTATCAAACGAGAAGGCATTGTTGTTACAGAACTGTATTGATAAACTGCTTAGCGACAGATATGATGATGTCCTACCTGTATTTATTTATTTTGGGAGGTAACTCGATGAATTGCCGTGTCATAAAATGCTGATCTATGTGTGTCACGAGTAATTGAATTCCCAGAACAACCAACTATAAAAAGATCGCTTCCCACTATCCTTTTGTGTCCTTATGTGTAAATGTTGTGATATATATACACATGACACTTATCATGCATGTTTGACAAAATGAGTTGTAATCAAATAAACTGCACTACTTTTATAAGGCCACCGTAAAGTAGAGTTAACAGACATGCATCAATTTATTGCGATCGGCTTTCATGACTTTTGACACAAAGTACTAAAATAAATTTTCTAAGCAATGGTTTCATTTGAATCCCGTCATTTTATTTAAACACACCACAGAGTAATCGACACATGTAATTACAGCAGATAATACATTTTCTACAATGTGTAAAATTTTAATCGTAAATAGAAATAATACAGTGATATAACTATTCATATTTTTCATTTATTGGCGTTGAGTTGTATTCTGTATTAACATAGACCGAATTTCTGTAGTTAAAGATGTTTTTTATCACTTAATAAAAAAGACACGGAGATGCATTTGCTATTCTTCCATAATTTCATTCCGTTGTCTGATTCCTCGACGTATGGATAGTGTTGAATCGTTCACCAATGAGACGAAAATATACTGAAGTGGCCAGGTGAAGCGTTTGACCGATATCTCGTCCGGTTGATCTCATGAAAACACCATATGACGTAGAAATTCAAATTTAACATTCACCCAAAGACGATTTGTTAAACAGTTGATAAAAACAACCTAGAAGTTAGTTAAACGTTAGAATATAAGATAAGTCACATTATATATCGCCGAAATTCCTTTGCGGATTGTTTCCAAGAAAGGGGATGCGTTAATGCAACAGCAGTGACCCCTAAACTCACCGACACTTCAATTCACACGGTATCCTTATATTCACTTACCCTCCAGTAATCAAACATGTGGTTTTTTTTTAACTTTTCTTTAATGAAGATTATGTGATATTATCTGCTGGTTATATAATATCGTTATAACAAACAATCATTACAATCACTACTGGTGTAGATGACCTTTGTTTACTGCTGTACATGTTTTGCAGCCATAAATAAATATAATGTAGAGATGAATGTACCTCATTGTTAATAAACAATGACGTAGTCCTAACTCAAGGCTGGAAAAAAGAGAACAACAAAAACGATTTTTTTTATTCTTCTATGCTTTGTGGATTCAGTATTAGTAATTTAGATCTATCATATTAAGTAAGTGAATACATGTAGTTTGAACGGGAAGGCATTGTTGTTACCGAACTGTTTTGATAAATTGCTTAGCGACGGATATGTTGATGTCTTACCTGTATTGATTTTGGCAGGTTACTAGTTGACTTACCATGTAAAAAAGGGCTGATCTATGTGTGTCACGAGTAATTGAATTCCTAGAACAAACAACTATAAAAAGATCGCTTCCCACTCTCCTTTGGTGTCCTTATGTGTAAATGTTGTGATATATACACATACCGTACCTGTCTGCTACACAAACGACATATTTAGGTTATATGCTCTGGTAACGTTAATTTTCGAATCGAATGATACATCTGTAAATCTGAAATATTCGGTTTAAACAAAACCAACAACTGGAACCAGTGATGCAGAAAAAAACGGAAGGATCATGAACACAGCATAAGAAAAGGCAAAACATAGTCTCTGGGAGGGTAAATGTTCCTGTACTTGCAATGGTGTCTGAGATGCTTGTTTAAGTGAATAATATGGTAAATAAACTTTTGAGGTAAAAGGGTAATTGCCTTTTATTAATATCTTACTCTTTGACCGATTTATTTGATGATATTTGTTGTTTAGAGTATGGTACCATGTGACTTTGATTTATCAAGCCTGGAGGATATGAAGTACAAAATTACAAAGGGAGAGTGCCCATAAGGCCGTTTTTGCCCCTGTACTGCAATTTTATAGAAAGGTACTTCGGCGGTATGCTACTCAAACATATTGCCCGTGATTCGTATTGTTATCTCCCTTCTAAGCAGATTTAGTTTTAGACCAGTGCAACTTACCATTCACAAACACACATTGCACTGGTGTACTTTTGTAAACAGTTTACAATGTTGAACTCCTGGAATAGATATTTTTGTCAGACCAATCAAATAGCTAGCCGAGTGCCACAATTGGCACGACATATTCCAGGGGTTAAAAGAGCGTAATGGAGCGTAACCCCTGAAATATCGAAGATGACAATATCTGAAAGACTGCTGTTTCAGATATCTCATGTTACTCATTTCAACTCATAAACGAAACTACTTCAAATCTTTCAAAATCTAGGCTCAAGTCTATGTTCTCAATGGAATTAAAATGTGCCCATATCACATATTCATGAAATAAATATAAAACGGTTTCCAGATATTTCACTGTTAAGTAGAATAGGTTAGCCTGACATCCTTACGTCGAGTAAAGTAGAGTTACCAGACATGCATCATTTTATTGCGATCGGCTCTCATGACTTTTTGACACAAAGTATTAAAATAAATTTTCTTAGCAATGGTTTCATTTGAAACACGTCATGTTATTAAAACACATTACATAGTAATCGACACATGTAATAACAGATAATACATTTTCTACAATGTGTAAAAAAATAATCGTAAATAGAAATAATACAGTGATATAACTACTCATATTTTTCATTTATCAGCGTTGAGTTGTATTCTATATTAACACAGCCCGAATTTCTGTAGTTAAAGATGTCTTTTTTATCACTTAATAAAAAAAGGCACGGAGAGGCATTTGCTATTCTCCCATAATTTTATTCCATTGTCTAGATTCCTCGACGCATGGATAGTGTTGAATCGTTCACCAATGAGACGAAAATATACTGAAGTGGCCACGTGAAGTGTTTGACCGATATCTCGTCCGGTTGATCTCATGAAAACATCATCTGACGTAGAAATTCAAATTTAAACAGTTGACAAAAACAACATAGAAGTTAGTTAAACATTAGAATATAAGATTAGTCACATTACATGTTGCCTGAATTCCTTTGCGGATTGTTTCAAAGAAAATTTCTGATTATTGTCTGTCATAGTTGATGAAAAATAAATGATTCGTTAAATCATCACGTTTTAACAAATCAGGTAGAATAATAACTGTTTGTATGTAGCATGCCCTTCACGGTATCCAGTACATGATTGTCATTTGTTTACATGGCGATAAGACTGTCGACACGGTAATTGAACTACTGTCGTTTAACGCCTGTCTCTGACGTAGTCTGTTGCGAGCATCTATCTCGTTTTTTTCAGGGTTTCTATAGGTTCCAGGTAGTTCTTTCCTGGTAGTACCAAGACAGCTTAAACATCATGATTTTGTTTACATTCGGGTTTCGTCCTGCAATCATGATACTTGAGGTTAACGAAGAAGACGCAAAGCGTCGACCGAATTCTCGTCCGGTTGAACTTATGAAAACATTTTATGACGTAGAAATACAAATATATCAATCTCTGAAGGATGATTTGAATGAAAAAGGTTGCTTGTTAAATGTTAGAATAAAAAGTATATCACATAACATATCACACAAAACAACTTGGCGAATTGTTCATCATGCAAAGTTAATTTTCCAATTATTGTTTATAGATTTATATACTGTTAAAAAGTACATATCATTTGAGGTCGCTTTAAATGAAACATCAATGCTTCAGCACTTCATCACATTCAAATAAAACAGCTCAAATTATATATATACTGAGAAACAACGTGCAGCATGCCTTTTTACTACTAAGCACATGTCCTTGTTTGTCAGTCGGTACAGTTTCTGTACTGTTACAAATTCCATGATCTACATGACGGTACAACTGTTGCTAGAGGCCTGTCTCTGTCTTTGTCTCTGACGTAGTCTGTTGCGAGCCTCCATCTCGTTTTTCAGGGTTTTTATTGGTTCCAGGTAGTTATTTCTCAGCCAGGACATCTTAAATGTCATGATTTCGTTAACACTCCGGTTTCGTCCTGCAATCATGATACTACGGCTGACGACGAAGCGGTTTTGCACAGCGGTGATCTTGTAAAATGTATTGCTACTGTTACCACACATAGCGTCGTCATGGAAGAATCACTTGTTGATAAGTACGTCAGGAGACAGCATCAAGCATATCAGAAAGAGCTGGTCCGTCTCATCTGCCGATAAGGAAGCATAGTTTTGACAGTTCCTCAACCGATTTATATTGGAACCCGCGTCATTGCCGACCTCCAACACGGAACAGACAGAATTAAGATAGTACATCAGACGGGCTTTTGCGTTATTTGGGATAGACGCCGGTACACTCGTCTTCTCCACTTGCATTCGAAGACTTCTAAATGCTGCCATCTTTGTGTCCAATCAACTTCGATCCTGTTTGTAGTTATTTGCTTGCTATTGACTTTCACAAGACCTGATGCTAAATGGAAAGCGATTGCCGCTTGTGATTTTACTTACGTCCTCAGTAATGAAATGTAAAATTTTGACTGTGAAATTGAACGTACATGACACCCTTATATAGCAAATCTTGATATCTCCCGGAAAACCCTAGGTCATGACCTCAACATATGCATATCTGGGAACGTTATCAAAAATCAACACGTGAGTACATAGTAGCTAGATATTTAGGTACCAGGAAGTAACATTATCAGGTGAAACAACAATATACTAATAAATAACCTTCCGCTGCTCAATATTTATGGTTTTAATAAATCCGTATTTCACGTTTTCTTCACGTTTTCATGATTCTTTTGCGTCAGTGCAATATGATAAACAAACATTAGTAAAAAAAAAATAATACCCAATGGAACATTACAAAATTATGGATTGAAGGTGTGGTATTTAGGGGAGTATGCAGACAGAGCAAGGGATACAGTTGCTATTACATTCTTGGGCAGGAGGAACACAACCATGTACAGCAAGGAAACGCCCAGAAGTAATGTGGAAGTCAACGCTGTAGAAAATAATGCTAAGTGCTGTATAGAAGGATGGCATACCACCAACAACCACCCACTGGTGTACATATAACATACAATTACGTTATCTGATAAAAATACGAGGAAACTGTATCAAAGTAACTTCTACACAAGACAACCACGATCACTTAACCTACAAATGGGATATGACAAGGAGATAAATCAATACAATGTGGCCGATATTTTTTCATTTTTTTCATGTTCGACTGTCTAGTTTGGTTGGCAGGTTGCCAGGTGGCTAAGCGGGTAAACATTTCTGATATACATATGTACATCAGATACCTAGCTGTAACAAATTATCAAAATATCTTTTTCAATTAACAAACTCTAGTGATAATAGAATACAGATATTTTCCTAAAAGTTACCCTTGAGCGCGTATTCATTATTAAGGTTGTTGGTGGATGTGGTATCACTCTTGGTCCCCAGTTCCTCGTTTGTGTTTTCGAATCAACACCGAGTTTTAGTTTTACCTTTATACATTTATTGCCCTGGTGTGAGGGAGACCCTAAGAGATGTTTCCCCGATATAAATCATGTTTCCCGTGGGCGAAGCCCAAGAGAAACATAATTTGTCGAGGGGGAACAACTCTTCAGGTCTCCATCACACCAGAACAATAACTGTTTTATTATTCCGAAATTCCATCTGTGGAGTCTGTGTTATATACGTATAACAAAAATACATCAACGTTAAGCAATGCAACGATCCCCTGTGTTGTCACTGTTGTGACTGACCTGTTCGCCTTTATTTCATTAGGTCTGGTAGTATATATATACTACAAATACTTATCACTTTCAGTGTTTTGATTTTACATCAAATTGAACAACAATTATAGCCCTTCAAGTTCTTCAGCTGTTGGGAGGTGGAATCTCCCGTTCGCAGTCATTGTTGATGTTTGGGTGTCGTCCGGAACACATCGGGCGTTAGAGAGTCTAACAAAGAGATATCACTCGTTCGATAATGTGCGAGGGGTTCCGAGAGGGATACTCGACAGGGAAAATGGATCGCGTGAGGGAGACTCGATGTTTTTTAATTCTGTCATGTGATGTGTTTAAACCAATCAGACACGCTGTAAAATCGATGAGGAATAATAATAGGTGTTGGCGCTGTGGTGTATTTTGCCCTTGGATTTTGAAACTAAAAAAATCACGAATTCTTTCGATTTTCTATCCAAACGTGTCTCCTTCCATCGTTAAAATCTACAAATGTTTTAGAATCTTCAGTTAAGGAACTGGACGAAGATGACGCAATTTCCATTTTACATGGTTTCTGCAACAACCTAGTCTATATGTCCCGTGTCGTGCGGTAAACAATGGGCTGACGGCTGGTCTACAAGCATGAAGGTTTGCTAGATGTCATCGATTTCTGTAAGTTTAAGTTGAAATCCGCCAACTTAGATGATTTTTCTAGTTGGTATTCAGCTCTACAGCAAAAGAAAACCTATTCCTCTTAGCCTGTAGAATGATTGTGCGGTCCTGACAGATTGTCGTAAATCTTGGCCTACAATTTGTTGGTGTTTTGCAGACAGAATCACTTGCCTAAGAGCGTTGCCACACTCTTCCAATTACACTTTGACTGACAATACAATTTCGGGCCACATGCCAGTTTGAAGCATTCCTTTGGCACTAACAGTCTGCTGCACGTTCAGGTGCCGCCTTTGAGGCATTTTGTCAATCATAGTCCTAATTCATTAGAGGGATTCACGTCATTTACCAGTAGTGTTTGATGAACATAATATCCAGGTCTCATTTTATAATGTTCGGTACATATACAAACTGAGTGCGCTGACTGCCTTTTGTGATGTAGATACAATGTTGCACGTGCACATAAAGATGAAAACAGTTATTTTTAGAACAAATAGCAAGCAATTTATTCCCGGCGAATTTTCTTCATTCCTGAAATATGACCCTTAATTTTTTTTCCTGAGTATATTTTGCCCGTATACTGAGGCTGTGACGTATATTTTGCTTGTGCTTTGAACCTCTGATGTTTATGTAACTAAATATTGATAATGATTATACTGTGTGTGTTGATACTGGTAATAGTTTGCCCATGCATGTTGATGCTGTGGTATATCATTTTCTTGGTTTGTTTAATATTGTGTATTAACAATAATATCCTCCTGTCCTGAACTGAGTCTGTGGCATATAATGGCATATTTGCGGCCTATTGACACCGCTTGCCTAGTTGTACTTGTATGTTGATATTGGTTATATTTTGCCCATGTTGATGCAATGGTATATGTTGTCCTTATGTGTTGATATTTTCGTATGTCATTATATGTATATGTGTGTAGAAGACTGATAAATGTTCCTCGAGTATTCGACCTCTGTATTTTGTCGTTATGCTGAGGCAAATTTCGTCTTTGTGTTTGATTAGAAGCTGTAGTACATATGTTTACTTGCATATTGTCGCTGTGGACTTCTCTAGTCAATATCAAAATACATGAGTCACCAGATATCTGTTCATTGAAATCTTTTTAAGAATAGTTTAAACATATTGTATTGCCATACAAAAGAAAAAATGGATATGGCACAAGTTATAATACCATTGTCAACGCCCCCTCCATTTTAAAGTACAAATATGTGGTGTAATAACGGCTTATATCTAATCACGATGGATTTGGCAAAGTGCCAGACTGTAAAAACGCTCAAAACTATTGTATCTATTTTATGACGATACCTGGAACTTCTACGTAGCACGTTATTTTGAAGATCTCGAAACAGAGCGCTTAAGAAAGGGATTGCATTCTTAAAACCACTTATCTAGTACTAGGATTGAGTATATAACTATGGGAATGGTATTGTAACGTCAGTGACCCCTGCACAGTGTCTGCACACCGACACCTCATTACCCATGGTGTCCTGGTATGCACTGACATGCACTAGTCACATCTCTTTTGATTTTTTCCCTGATTGAAACCCTATGTAGTATTTCCTGTTTGGTTACAGCCATTACAATCACTACTGGTGTTAAGAAACCTTTTTTTACTATACAAGCTTGCAGTCTTGACCGGATGTGTTGAGAGCAATTAGGATTTTGGCATAAAAACCTGTATTTAGTATGCGTTTTTCGTCTTTTATTCTACAGAATGCGTGTGGTAGATACTGCTTCGTTGCGTGTCGTTTCAGTGCAGTAAAATGACAAACGCTAGTGAATTAAAAAAGCCACAGAATTGGGAATAACATTGTTTTATGATAAATACGTCAGGCAGATGTACAATCTGTGTTGAAAATGCTGTTAAAAGTTGAAAACGAAGTTATGGTGCATGGATAGAAAACGTCGAACTTCATACGAGCCAAAATTATTTCTTCGTCTACATTTCTTTTACTGTATTCACGCTTTCCCCATGCCTTTTTGTTTTAAAAGCATTCGAAATCTAACAAAAAAATCCTGAGTTTTGATTAATTTTTTTTTTTATTTTTTTCGTTTATTGATGTTAAAAATATCACAAATATATCAGCATATACATTTAATCTGAAATAACTTGACAAGGTAAAAACGAAAATGACAAGGCAAAAAGTAATTGTTCTTTAATAAACATCATACTTAGTAAACAAGGTGGGAAATATGACAAAATTTTCTTTCGTGACGTTAAATAATCTTCCTATGACACTACAAATGACTTCAGTAAATTGCGAAATGAATTACATTTATTACAAAATATGGTTTGGAGGGTTGATATTTAAAACCTTTTCATTCGTAAATAATTATATGCAGTTTGAACGAGAACATACTGTTGTTATCAGATACGTTGCTTAGTTACCTAAGTGGCCTACCTGAATTTGTTTTGGCAGGTAACTTGATGGCTTACCGGGTAAACAAATTGTTGGTCTATGTGCGTCATGAGTAACCTAGTTCACAGAACAGCCAACTATAAAGAAGATCTCTTACCGCTTTCATTTTATTATTGTAGGTACATATACAGAATAACGCAGTGACAAAGTAGATGTGAGCAAATATACTGGAGAACACAGAGAAGCTGCTGTCGACTGCTACAGCACCTAGTCCATTGTCTTCCCTCAATGGCATGCGCGTGCTCAGCATGTGGTGGGTCATTCTCGGACACACTTTTGACCATCTCATACAACTTTAAATAACATAACAAATATGTCGACACCAGATAAATTACTCTTAAAGTAGTATTTCATGGATACAGTGGAAGCATTAACTTCAGCTATAAGGTTACAGCCAATCTCGGGGACTGAGACCAGCAACGTCATCCAGAATTTACAGTGATAGTCCAAATCTGTCAGAGTACATACTAGTAATAAATTCTAGCCTTTTTGAGACTGAAACTTGAATGTAGCAACTTATTGTAAGCGAAACCAATTTCAACATATGTTCCATAATAGTCAAATACGTAGACTAATATATGATATTATGCCTCATATCATGAAACAGTACACTACGATACATACATATATTATAATAAGAAAGGGACAATTATCTAAGAATGGCTTTTTTTATAATCTAACACGTGTCATCTGTGAAAAGTTTTCATAACTGAAATCTCCTTAACCCGAAATTTAGTTGATTGAGGGTGTGTTAGATGTACAGACATCAGCGTATCCTACTTTGAGGGTTGTTAAATCAATATGGATAAGAAGTGAGCATTTTCTCTTGCAATAAATCAAACCGGTCGGTTTCTGTTTTAATAGACCGGTTTTAATTCGTCTGTGGCTCCTTCACAAGAGTTCAGTAAGAGTAGTGCATATGAATGTTGTAGAATATAATTATTTTAACTTCTGAATGTATTTAAAAGCTGCCATCGCAAAGTGTTCGAACATTTGAATGCTACATGTACTGAGCAATCTCAATCATTGAGTGAACAAAAATGTCGGGCATTGTAAACTAACTTTGAACCCGCCTTAACAAAGTGTATGTACGTTTCAAGCATAATGTATTGTGAAATCAACATCAATACGTTTGAATAAATAAATGTATTTTTTAAAAATAGCCACAAAAAGCGACTGAACGTGTAAACACTAAATGTACTGATATGACCTCATCATTAAAAGTATGTATGGTTTTTAATTATTTAATATATATAGAAGTCACCATGGACAAGTCATCATCATCAAGTATATGAACGTTTGAAATGTTGAATGTATTTATAAGTTGTCTCCATTATGCGTATGAACTTTTGCCACGGGAGCAAGTTTAATGTGTGATTGTGACTACGTTTGTGTGTACCGGAGTTATCTTCCTTCCTATAATCAGTTGATATGAGACATCAAATTATGTTTATAAATAAATTATAAACAACGCTTATTTCTTGATTTGTAAATCTAGACGCAACACAAACTGATCATTTATTTGGTTACCATGGGTGAGGGTTGCATTTTATCAATGGAATTGATGACTGTCGTCAGAGTTTATAATTGGAAACGAAGCAGGATGTAGGTTGCAACATAGTAAAAGACTATATAATATTTTCCCTTTCAAAAGGGAAAAAAAATTATCACTATATTCAAATTATTCTCTTTGGAAAGGCGCAAAATTTCATTTACAATATTCAATATACCAATTATTCCCCTTGGAAAAGCGCATGACACCATTCACCTTGTGTAAATTATTCTCTTGGGAGTGGGCAATTATCAGTATGAGTATAACGAGTATTGCTCTTGAAATCTATTTAAATGTCAGTATGTATGAGTTTTCCACAATGTTAAAATTATTCTCTCCTTGAGAAGGGGAAAGACTGAATGCGCTTTATTCCAATTGTTCCCATTAGAAATAGGCAAGACTACATTCACAAGTTTTCAATAAATTTTAACTTAGCGACTCGGAAATGCTGCATTCGTCGCAATCTTTTGATTTTTTGGGGAAGTGCAGAGACTGTTCAGTAAATGCAAATTAGAAATACTTTATTTGGATGATTCAGACGGGTTTCGTGGGATCGGTGTAATCTAGATCTGGCGACTCCGACGGCTGCCTTTGGGATTCCGTAATACCACGGTCAGACGATTCCGATGGCAGCCTTTGGGATTCCGTAATACCACGGTCAGACGATTCCGACGGCTCCCTTTCGGACTTGGAAATACCGCGGTCAGATGATTCCGATGGATGCCTTTTGGATTCCGTAATACCACGGTCAGACGATTCCGATGGATGCCTTTGGGATTCCGTAATACCACGGTCAGACGATTCCGATGGCTGCCTTTGGAATTCAGTAATACCACTGTCAGACGATTCTGACGGCTCCATTTCGGACTTGGTAATACCGCGGTCAGACGATTCCGACGGCTCCCTTTGGGACTTGGTAATACCGCAGTCAGATGATTTTGATGGCTCCCTTTCGGTGTTGGTAATACCGCGGTCAGGAGATTCCGATTGCTGCGTTTGGGTGTTGATACTACAGCCGTCAGAAGAGTACGATTGCTGTGTTTGCGATTTACCCATACAGAGGGAGAATACTCTGGTGTTCATCTGGGCATCGCTTTGACTATGTGAATACACACGGTACCTATTTTGACATAACTTGCAGTGCTTACTTATAATTCGCGTCCGTTATCATTCCAATTCCAGCACTCTCCTTTTTCAGTTGAATATATAGCCATGCATTCTGAAATTCGTTGACCGATATTCATTTCAGTGTCTGGCATTTCTGACAATTCCTTTTCTAAACATGAATACGCGATTTGTCTCTGATGCGTACCACCTAGAACCAAGCAATGACGTAACGTGCATATCTTATGAGTGGTGCCAATGGTTTTGCAATTGGGATGTTTAGCTATTGCAATATCGAAGAATCTTCTTGCATTCAACTCGTCATTCATTGCTAGGTAACAATGCGCTATGGCATTAACAGCCTTGAGGTTCACTGGGTGTTCAGGTGTACACTGTTCCAGCATGTTTAATGCTTGTTGGTTGTACTCTAAAGCCAGGGAGAAGTTTCCTCTGCAAAGAACAACATGCCAGCATACACCTTTCAATTCTATAATTATGTCTTTGATCATGTTCCTTATCATCCTCGATACTCCAAGGGTTATGCTCACTTTCACTCTCTACACCCCTGGAATGTGCCATTGTAAAATTGAAGGCACGCAACTTGCTATTTGTTGGTCGCAGGACAAAAACTGACCAATCGCTAAGGCCTATACCTGTCCTTTGAAGATTACAGAGAAGCCACCACCGGCTTCAAAGCCAGTCAATTTGACCTTTACGCGACCGACAGCTTCTTTTGATGTACAACAAATGATCAATCAAGTCTTCTTGTCTCATGCACAAGATGGGACACACTAACCATTTGATTTAGCTTTAACATATTCCAGGGATGTTGAAAGCGAAAGTGAGTGTACCCCTTGGAGTATCGAGGATGGTTGCGTAAATATCAATTAATTAATTTAGTTTGTTTTTCCTTTTTGAATAAAAAAGGAAAATAACGGGTTTGCATTGCATTATGAATTGTACTTACATATAATCATATTCTTGATACATTAAACCTTTGGTTATTTACCACCATGATGGATTTCATTATAGAAATATTTCTCACATTTGCATGTAGACTAATGCGATGTAATAGAGTGTCACTCCTGTGAAATGGTCCACCCAGCCATACTGTTTACGGAGTTCAATGGCCTCTTCAAGGGTTTTAAGGGCAGCGTCTGAAGCAAGGAAAACCTCAATCAAATTGTTCTATAAGAGAATAGCAACACGTATGTCAGTCATACACTTAGATAGATAAACTTATTAATTCAAATCATCGCTTGGATAAATATGTCCATTCGGAACATTAAGGGTTTTAGATGGCAAAGGTTCTGTCTATATTGATACAATGACACAATATTGAAGTTTTGTTTTGGTACATTATTTTGTATTGAAGATTACATCTGAATTATATACAGGTAGATCTTTGATTCAATTTAAATGTCATTAATATAAATACGTTTTCAGTTATAAATTAACTTATACATATAAAGTTCTCTTACACAATGAGCCGTTAATTAATTTTATATTGGTATGAAACACGGTCAGTATACACGTACGTTATTTTTTCGTTATATCCTACTTTATCATACAATGGCATTAATACAAGGGAGAGAAATACCGTAGTGGGCAAAATATGATGAAGGCAGTGGCTGCAGATCTTCCAAAACACTAGTTGAAGATTGACAATAGTTTTCAAAGTTTTCAAAATAGACATGATATACTTAGTTTAATGTTGGTCTATATTGGCAGTGGCCATATCTTTAGGACCGCAATAAGTGATATAAATCAGTAACATAAATTTTACATTAACCAACTTTCTGGCTGTTTTACTGGTTGGGTACAACGGCGCATATGGGTAATAATCTTGCATTTGGGTAACAGTTACCCTTTTGAGCAACAACAATTGTATTACTGGAATAAGAGTGAAATAAAAACACAAGTTCTTCTAAACGCCAGGAGCAAAAAAAGAATTATTCTTTCAGCAAAATCCAATAATTTACACCATGAAGTTCATTTGTACACAAACATTTGTCAATTCTGACGTCTAACTATTTGTGAAAATGGCAAACCATATCAGTGATTTTATTATACACTGACTTCAGTATGTATTCAATATGATCATCCAGTGCAAATGTGACAAGTGAGTATGATTTTATCTGTGGGCTATTTATGTGGGCTTCTCAACAACACACTATAAGCAATGGAAGTGATGCAATTGTATCATTGTATCATTATATCATTGTATCATTGTATCATTGTATTGTATCATTGTATCATTGTATTGTATCATTGTATCATTGTATCATTGTATTGTATCATTGTATTGTATCATTGTATCATTGTATTGTATCATTGTATCATTGTATTGTATCATTGTATTGTAACATTGTAACATTGTTTCATTGTATCATTGTATTGTATCATTGTATCATTGTATTGTGTCATTGTATCATTGTATTTTATCATTGTATCATTGTATCATTTGTCGGATTATGTTAAAAGGATGACGTCCTTTTCTGTTGATAATGTTAAAAAAATGTGTTTTCATTTCACTTTATTCCCCATTTCAATTATGAATTGTTTCTCGAAACGGAACTGTTACCCAAATGCAGGATTCTTACCAATAATAAACAAAGAAATGGAAATAGCGAGTATCAACTTACTGCAGTTTCCTGACCGAACAAATTGTAATGAAACATTGAGGAGTGCTGGACAAAGGGTCTCCGCTCTGAAGTAGGAATGCTTTCTTCTCTCATCAAGGGACCATTTGTAATATCGCATGGCGTTGATCTGACTCCGCCCAGCTATTGTATCATAATTAAAAGGATGTCAATTACCTTTGTTTAGATAGTGTAAAGTATGCATGTTATATTATTTAAACTATTTCTCTTTACTTATTATTTTCATTAAGTTTTAGCAGCACGTCACTTGTCGACGGTACAAGTTGAATGGGCTTCAGCCTCTTGTAGTGGGAGTAGATTGTATTTACTTTGGTTATCAATATCTATTTTTGTCGAATATTGACAAATTATTAATCAAAATATTAGTGTTGTGAGGTTGAATATACATTAACGTACTCGTGAATTGATCTATACTTTTGCCGGAATCTGGAACTATCGTTCCACCAGATTCGTCATAGAAGTAACAATACAACATCTGACCTCTTATAACCCGATCTGATAAATATAAATATATATGTATATCTATAAATAGGATATTACATGAGTTTCCATTTCATATGAGATTTATGAATTCGTGACGAGTTTCATAAATTTCATATGAAATGAAAACGAGTGTAAGATCATTTTATCACATAATCAAGATTTGTGGCATTTATTCGTGCAAAACGACAATTTTCATGCAACCTTGAAATGTAAAAAGCCGCCATATTGACTACAGTGCGTATGTCTGTGACGTCATGTACTTGTCCTAGGCGTGACGTCACAATTCAAACAACTGAAACTTACACCCAATCACAGGGCTGATAGGTCATATTACATGTGTTAATACGCAAAAAAATATGACATGGGTAAACTCACTGGATAATACAGTATATTGTGTGACAAAAATAAGTATAAGCCTTGACGTACAATTTTCCAACATTAGGCCCATCGTATTCAGCATTACTGCGATAGCAGGGTGATGCGGAGTGTCACGACAAGCTATCTGCATCGCTCGATCTACAGTTCTTTCTGTATTGCTATGCTTTTCTAGAATAGAATGAACACATATCAGTTCAATGAAAGAAACAAATGGAAGTTATTATAAACCAAATGAAACGTCTTAATATATTGCAAACATGTGCAACAAAATTTGTTTTGATTTATCATAAACAATACACATAGAAGATGAACGTTACAACTATATATTTATCGTTTAGTATCTGGAAGAAAAGGGATTTGGTTTGGTTTGGTTTTATTTTCTTAAACGTCCTATTAACAGCTTATGTCATTTGAGGACGCGGGAAGAACAGGGAAACAGCGTTAATGGAGTATACTACCACTTATAATATTGCCTGAGGTTTGACTTATATTCGTCGGTGACTGTAATACGCATGTATGAACTGTGCAAGACGTTTTAATTCTCACCTAAATATACTTCAGATATCGCCAGGTGGGACAGCAGAGTTACTTCTCTTCTTGTAATCACTGCATTTCGCTCCAAACAAGAAAGCATTTCCAGTGCCTTAAGCAGCAACCTATATCAAACATTGAAGGTTTTTGATATGAGTTTGTCAGCCATTGGTATATTATTATTATTATGAAATTGATTATTAATATTTGTATAGTACTAGTACAGTGAATCATAATAATATTCCCATTTCACTATTTGTTATGTTATTGTTACTTAACTGGTTTTAACATTTATATGTTAATAGTATTGGCCTGCAACTCCTAAATCATCTGCGTTCTTTCAAAGCTTGTGCTAAAAACGTTGCTAAATCAGCATATATATATTACATACATGCAGTACACTTGAACTCTGTTAAAATTAATTTTAGTAGTGTTTCAATTGAAATGTTACAAACTGAGAATGTTACACGAGTTTCAATTAGATATTCTCTCTACGAAACGAGTCTAAAGAATTCATTTTGGAAAATGAAAAAGAGAGAGAAAAAAGAATATATAACGACATTTTCATAATGGTTTCTTCTGACAGGTAACAGGAACAGCTACAATCAAAGTAGAAATCATAAGTTAAACTTCGATATAAAAAACACTCACGGAACTCTAATTTAAAGATCAAACTTGCCTGCGTCCTTTGTGAGCTTTGCCCCTCCTGTTGTAGGTCATTCCCATCAGGCCAATTACTGCCGCTAAGTGATAGGAGGGACCACCGATATGCAAGATTGCGTAAGCGGCCTTGCACTGTTCTAAAATCTCATTCTGCTTCAGTTTACCTGAAAACGAAGTTAACGTTGCTGAGATTAAAGCTGAACCGATTTACTTGACTTGTTAAAGTTTTTTTGATGTACTAATTTATTGCAAAATACATTTTCATTGCGTCATTGAAGTTAAATATGAACTAAGAATATCTTAGTTATTGCAATACGGTCGTAACTTTTCGTGATGGTTTTGCTGCTTTGTGCCAGGAGCCAGAGAATGAGCGCTGTATCCCTTTTGGTTCCGAACACCGAGGCAGCATCCATCAGGCTGCTGTAGAAAAAGTGCACCTCCCGACTGGAGAAACACACGCTAAACAGTTCCTCGGCCGCCACGACTGCCTGAAATCAGACAAGTAGTAACTAAACCGGGAAAAAAACGGAAGCATGTTATTCCTTTTATCATATAATCATATGACATTGTAATATCGTATGTATATGAATAGCCTCATGAACCCATACACAATCGAAAGCGCTAGAAAGTCTAGTTTGTTTATTTATCTCTATTTACCGATCACAGAGACATGTTTATTTTTTTTTTCCTCAACAGTTTATTGCAAAAGAATATGTTGTGGAGATTTCAAAATTTTCTATACCATGAAAATTAACCTACTCTTTCGTTGTTATAAAATCTGAAGAATATACCGATAAACAGTTTATACCTCCATGTTGAGACCCCATATATGTAAAACATGAGATTAAATTGAGCGTCAAAGTGACATAATGGCGATATTCTTTTCCATTCTGAGACTCCGTGTCTAAAAATAGTACATTCATAAAATCAGTTTACCTTTATGTTTCCCTGTTTACTCTTTATATACCAGAACAACAACAAACACTAGCTCTAACTTCTCAAGGCTTGATATAAAATATTTTCATATACTAAAAGACAGATTTCGCACCAGCTGCACTTGATCCATTAAGTCCGAATTAAGATCATTTAACAATGTTTCGGTCCTTCTGGCAAAAAATAATGGAATGACAATGTCAAGGAAAATACAACATTATAAAATATTTTCCCTTATTTTTCCTTTTTTATCAAGTTATAAATTGATAAAACAAGTTACAAGTGCACCTCCCGACTGGAGAAACACACGCTAAACAGTTCCTCGGCCGCCACGACTGCCTGAAATCAGACAAGTAGTAACTAAACCGGGAAAAAAACGGAAGCATGTTATTCCTTTTATCATATAATCATATGACATTGTAATATCGTATGTATATGAATAGCCTCATGAACCCATACACAATCGGAAGCGCTAGAAAGTCTAGTTTGTTTATTTATCTCTATTTACCGATCACAGAGACATGTTTATTTTTTTTTCCTCAACAGTTTATTGCAAAAGAATATGTTGTGGAGATTTCAAAATTTTCTATACCATGAAAATTAACCTACTCTTTCGTTGTTATAAAATCTGAAGAATATACCGATAAAGAGTTTATACCTCCATGTTGAGACCCCATATATGTAAAACATGAGATTAAATTGAGCGTCAAAGTGACATAATGGCGATATTCTTTTCCATTCTGAGACTCCGTGTCTAAAAATAGTACATTCATAAAATCAGTTTACCTTTATGTTTCCCTGTTTACTCTTTATATACCAGAACAACAACAAACACTAGCTCTAACTTCTCAAGGCTTGATATAAAATATTTTCATATACTAAAAGACAGATTTCGCACCAGCTACACTTGATCCATTAAGTCCGAATTAAGATCATTTAACAATGTTTCGGTCCTTCTGGCAAAAAATAATGGAATGACAATGTCAAGGAAAATACAACATTATAAAATATTTTCCCTTATTTTTCCTTTTTTATCAAGTTATAAATTGATAAAACAAGTTATTTCGCCCGTTTTTCTTCGAGAAAAACCGGCTTTTCGTACGACAAAAATATAAGATACTAATAAAAAGATTTTTTTTTTTAATTCTTTATGTTGATAAATTCGCTTATTGACATAGTTTACATCGTGCATTTGCATCAACTGTTAAATGAAATAATGAATGTACTCCTTACCGCAATGAGTAAATTATTTCCATAAATCAATACAGCTTCTTTGTTACATGTAACTAGTGTAATTGTTGCCTTGTCAACAATGATAATTATTTCTAGTTTGCATTTCACGAACCTGCATAAGAAGTGGAAACATTTCCTGTGTACAATGTATCGTCTGCTGCATCAACTGGCGGACATTATCGAAGTATCCATGGAGATAACTTAGCACCCCTTCCCGCCCGTGTACGTACACCCTTTGGTCAACATCATGTAGAGTCCGACAGAAGAATTTCACAAACTGCAAACGGGCCGGATATAACTCGGCTACATCATGTACTTCTTCTGTAAGAAACTCGTGTAGAAATGCGGGTATTTCATATCTGTCAGAATTCGTACTTCTGGACACCAAAGAATGATCACACAACTCAACTAACGATGCACAAGCACTGCCCCCAGCCTCTCCAAGTGGTGAAATTATCTCCTTTGCAGCAGATTTGGAAAAGGACCCTTGAAAAAGCGTTAATAGCACAGCCCCTTTCTTCACGCTTTCCGACATTCGGTCGAAGAAGTTTTGCAGTTTCTGTTTATGAAACGATATGATTTTCATCAGTGATCCAGGGGTCTGTAATATGATGACAAGATCTTCAATGCCAACCACTCGTTGAGGGTGGTTCAACAACAAGGCGGCTTCCATTATTATTCCAGGCAAGTACCAACATCCACGAACAATATCATGGGCGAATGCTGTCAAATCAACGGTACATTCTTGTGCTACAATTTGAAGTAAGATGACCCCCTCTAATTCTGACAAACCTGCTAAGAATGTGGCACGCGCTGGTACTGAAGATAGATATGTTATTCTCATTTGACTTGATACTAAGAGAAAAATATTTCCTGACAATCTGAGAATCTTCTGGCAAAAGTTTATGAATCGGTTCTGCAACACTGATGTATGTACAAGACTGTCTACCTTTGTAAATACTAACAAGAACTGACATGATTGGTTGGCGTTCGCCATCAGTCTGAGGTGAGTGATAACGCTATGTTCAGTGTCTTCATGTGTGAGTGGAGCTCCTGAACGTTCCAATCCGTCAAACACTCCCCTGACGTATTTATACACTTCAGTGGCATCTGCTTCTCTTCATATTCTGCTACAAGCTCGTTCTGGATCTACAACAAATGGTAGATATTAATGAGGATGTAAATTGGCGAGAAGAAGAAAAGGGGAAGAAGAAGAAGAAACAAACAAACTAAACAAAACAATTAGGAAGACTTATAACAAGTATAAAAGTGGACAAAAAAGGGAGGGAAAATATCTTGAACCCCATATACAAACTGCAGGAGAAAACAGGTTCATGATGACCACCATGACGTGTCAAACCCTTAGTGAAGTCTCTCTAAAGGTTTCCCATGAAAATATCATGACAAAATCGAAGGCACCCGGTAACTTATTTAATTGGTTCAGGTGAAAAAACTTTACCAATCGATAGACTGATTAGCTTTGAAGACATCCAACTTTAAAGCCAGCCAATAGCGTAACGGGCCGGGAGATTCTTTTGAAAAAAACACCTTTTCTATTAGTATTAACCACATGGCGGAGCGTACAGAGCATACGATTTCGTAATTACATATTCCAAAGTTGTTCAACCAAAAAACAACATTGGTATCTAGCAGAAGCACTAAAGTAGTAATGGACGAAGTAAATGGGCTATATGTGGCGTACCTGATTGGCCAGTCTCTGTTTTCCAGTAAATGGTGGTCCATAGATCTGAACAAGTCTCTGGCGACTCAACCGGCACCAAGCCTTGATCTCTTCAAGCTCTCGCCTCCTTCCTACAAACGGGATCCTCTCGTCTGCCTCATCAACGTTGTCATTATTTTCAGCAAACATCTTCATAAGATCAGATGATGTCTGCCAAGTACGTCTAATAATGGATACTGCTATGCATCGGGCATGTATTCCCTGTCCGTGGTCTTATTTAACACTATAGACTGTAACACACTCTATAATTCTTGCTGTGGTCCGTATTACATTAATGATATATTATAGATTGTAACACACCATGTACTATTATCATAAATTGTATCACAACATGTATTCTTGTCTGCGGTCAGTGATACACTAATATTATAAATTGTAACTCGTCTATGGTCGGTGATACACTGATATTATAGATTGTAACATACCATGTACTCCTGTCTGTGGTCGGTGATATACTCATATGGTAGATTGTAACATACCATGTACTCCTGTCTGTGGTCGGTGATATTCTCATATGGTAGATTGTAACACACCATGTACTATTATCATAAATTGTATCACAACATGTATTCTTGTCTGCGGTCAGTGATACACTAATATTATAGATTGTAACTCACCATATGCTCCTGTCTATGGTCGGTGATACACTGATATTATAGATTGTAACATACCATGTACTCCTGTCTGTGGTCGGTGATATACTCATATGGTAGATTGTAACATACTATGTACTCCTGTCTGTGGTCGGTGATATTCTTATATGGTAGATTGTAACATACCATGTACTCCTGTCTGTGGTCGGTGATATAATATTATAGATTGTAACATACCATGTACTTCTATCTGTGTTCGGCAATGCACTAAATTTGTAATATATTGTACATCATCATCTATTCCTGTCATTAAGTGACGTGAAGTTTAATCAAGCCCCGTGTTTACAACTGACTACAAGCTTGTGACGATTCCTGTATTGAACGTAACATAAAACTTCCCGTCGTAAGGAAAATATTTTGGTTTTACCAACAGACGAGTGTAACCGGAAGTAAAAACGATATGTCCGGAATAAGACCCACACATACATTGTAGCTACTGTCATATTTCTTACGGAGCCTCTAGAGCAAAATAGGCCTAGGCGCAAAAACAGACGACATGAAAGGCGCGTCAACCTGTTCATCTTTACTGTTGTGTTATTGTTATTTATTCCAGTGTGTATGGAAGAGCATTAGGGACTTGTGGAAAAAGAATTAATTTCGTCTTTTCGACTTACTAACTCGAAATTTCAAGATACTGACTGGAAATTTCGACTTACTTACTCGAAATTTCGACTTACTAACTCGAAATGTCGGCTGATCATCTGGAAATTTCGAGTTATTACGAAAAAAAGAGATTTTTTTCCTTTCTACATGGCCCTAATGTTCTTCCGTAGTTGTGTCATTGAATTAAATATACGATCAACGTGAGCGAAAGGTTTCCTGTTATTTGAAGATCCCCGTACCACTACCAAATACTGTAGCTAAATATTGGAAACTGTTTTTGAGTAAGAATATGGGCTTGATACATCATTTCTGAAGGAAAACCATACCTAACGGGACTTAAATGATAAAGAAAAAGATTTAATAAACAAAATATATGGTCAACAAGAAAGTTCTGATTTAAAAAACACAAGCTGGGCTAGACCAGGATTCGAACCCAGCACTTCAATTCTTATACTCTTGCTGAAATAGATTGAACTACCCGTTCAACGGAAGTGTACTAGCCCAAATGTGTTAAAGTTCTATCAAAACTGAAGTGATGGGGAGGTTACTGTATATAGAAATAAACGGCAGCGCAGTGGGACAGGGATCTTAAAGGAGACTTTCGAGTAGACATACCGTTCAGTAAAAATGAAACGCACAATTATATACATGTATATCCTTCCTTACCGCATTATATATTCTCTTCTGTACTGTATTGGTAAACTTAATACAACACTGAGATTCATTGAATACAGTTATGGCTTTCATGTTTAGCTTGTTGGTAAACAAACATCTGTTTAAAAATTGAATGAAACTGCATTTTATGCAAATATGAATTATATTACACCGTCGTTTCAATGTAAATATTAACCCTCAATTAACAGTGATAGTACCATAAAAAAAAGAAAACACAGCTTAAATGAAAATGTGTGCAATGTAATGTTAGTTTGCAGATATATCGTAATATCTATACAGTTTATTAATTTATTAGTTTGTCGATAGGATAAATAAGGCAGGGTTATTGAGATATATTTTATGTACAAGAGTGAAAAAGGTCAACATGTGACTATACGATGGCGAATATCAGCCAACAAACCATACAGTAAAGTAATCGAAACATGTACGTGTACATAGTACAAAATGACAAACTCTAACTCAGTTTTAGAATCAAATTCGTACATAGCAATTGTACAGCTTGGTAACGAAAGACTATATACATTAAGTCATTAACATTCCCGTAAAAAATAAAGTCGCAGGTTGACAAAAATACATTGGCAAACCAATCAACCATATCGATTGATATGACAAATCCTTCATTTGCATATTTTATTTCAATGCAAAGGTATACCATAGGCCAATACATATGATCAGGCACTTAAGTGTAGCCCTGAGAAAAATAATAAATAATATAAATAGATAAATGAATAAATAATTCAAAAACAATCAATAAAAAAAAATAATATCAGTTTCCGGACCGATATTCTTATGAATAAGTTTTTTTATTTATTAAGGCTAGGTTCAAGAGCCTGTGATATAAGTAATCAAAGACAATATATCGTATCCCTGTGACCAAACACTTTGTTTTGGATGTTTCTTTACTAATACAACGGCCAAAATGATCATGGTTAAGAAACAAGATAGGGGTAGAGAAATAGCCTCTGAAGTACAACCAAGTTCGACAAATTGTCCCTGTCATCTCATATAGGATGTTGCTATCTCATTGGAATATCTGTACTTCACATATCATCTTTTTTTAATGAATATGTTGGAAGAAGATATGTTAAATATTTATACAACGCAGACGAGTGTCACTTCAATCTATCATATCTTACATTTCAAGTGTACTTTTCTCTCTAATAATCGACATACTTTAAAACATGACTTGGTCTGTTTTGGCTTGATTTTGTCTGCTTGGTTTTTATTTCCGACCAAACCAGACCAGACCATATTTTATAGTATGTTATCTTGCTCCTCAAGTCTCATCTGCCAGGGTGTCGCAAGTCACACATATATATGGTACACAACGATATGCGAAAAACAAATATTTGTGTACCATACACAAATGTTCTTTCTTACCAGCTCCAGTCGGCCGTTGTATATATAGTTATCGATTGAAGTCAAATGCAGATGTAAGTGTAATAAAGGTATAGTGCTAAAAATTGAACCGTTTTGTACACATTCATAAGCATATCCATACTTATAAAATGATACAAATACACATTAAAACAGGATTCTTTAAAGAACAAATGATCTAGTAGATGCTGGGGACATGATACATTATCCTAACGTAAGTAAGGCAGTCACAAAACTCTCATTCTCTCTCCCTAACTATCTCTTGGTTTTTTATGATCTTTTAATTTGGTATAAGAGTGATTTTTAAAGGTTTTCATTTTTTTTTAAAAACAAAGAAGTGCTGATTTCCCTTAAGTTATTTTGTCAGCGTCATCTTATCTCTATGACTCGTGTAGGACAACAGCCAAACAATACAGCACTAAGATGAACATAACTTGATACTATTATTTCGCCACCCCCAAACTAACCCTCTCGTAAAGCTTTGTATGTTGGCAACAGCCATATCAGTGTGCTGTATTTACACATAACGTTAGAAGAACATGATGTTTTTAATCAAATTTTGTTAATAATTCCCTTATTTACTTAATGAATATCACTATAATTAATAGGTGATCAGTTTGATACAATATCTTGCATATGGATTTGCTGAAAATTCTATTTTGTATCAAACAGAAAGCTCAAATCACGCGTACAAGGCAAAACTTTGTACAATATTTAGGACATGCCTTCATCCCATTAGGGTTATGTCCTGGGAGGTTAAAAAACTTTTAACTTCGTCAACTGTTAACTGGATATAAGACAATTTTGATTGTTGATACTTGGGTATATCATATTTGATAGTAAATGTCGGTGTATTATATCTTGATATTAAATATTATGTACTTTCTGTATGTAATAAATGACAACTTCAATCCAGTTCTTTAGACAGGAGAAAACATTCCTTCATATCAGAGTAATGTCTATTTGGAACAATGATCTGGAGTCTCTTGGTAAACAGCAAAAATCATGCACTCATTGAAAAACAGGCTAGACAATGGTGGAAATCAGAAAACCTTCTATGAGGACTCTACTCATTAGGGAATAGACTACTATCTGTCCTTTTAAATTATTTCACAATTAATATATAATAAAGTTCATGTCCATACCAGGAGAGGGCTTGTTAAGGCATTACGCCTGTTGCCCAATTCCTTTTGAATTTGTATAAGATACAATATTCAATAAAAACTTTGTGAAATTAAAGTTCCACTATCTTGTACAATTAGTTTCGTACTTTAGAAACGTTTCATAACATGTACGTGTGTCGTACTGAGATATTGTTATGCTGCACAAAAACTGCAAACTACGGTGACCAGACGACGATAATCCAAAAAGCCGAATGAAACCTTCCAACGTTGAATTTTTGTCGTGAGTATAATTAATTGTTAGACAAATATGGCAGAATAGCTGCCCTATCGCCGACCTACAGACAAGCTTAACTGTTAGGGTCAGGGTGTCACCACATGAAGTAGAGAAGGTCCTTCCTTTATTTATGTGTGACACATGTATTTTAAACATTTTATTCTAACATTCAAACAACGTAAAAAGAGCATGACACGTAAAAAAACCGGATTTTTTTTTATTAACAGAACACAATACATCTCCAGCACACACACAGGCATACACACATAGGGAGATATTAGCAATGTGGCATAGGACTAGTAGTTAGTGCCTGATAAGGCAGCTTCTGCGAATTCCTCAATATTGTATTGATTAATATATATGCTAATTGTATTGACTGTATAAAATTGTATATCTATGTACTGTAAAGCGCTTTAGAGTGGCTTATGTTAGCTAGATAGGGCTCTATATCAAATGTTGCATATTTATTTATTTATTTATATATTAACTTTTCGTACTAGACTGGGGTATCTCGAACGTGTTGAAAATTGCCTTGAGTGGGGACAAATAAGCTTTATATTTCATAAGAACATTTCTTTATAACAAAAGTTTACAAAAGGCCAAACAATTTCACAATTAATGATATTTATTCAAAAGATATAACCTGACTTGTTTTTATGTAAATGTGCCCATTGACAATTTAAATGAATAGAATGTGCACAACCTTGATTATTTATTTACAAATTAAATATGCATTACTAATGAAAATAGTAACAAAAACAAGGGGAAATGATGCCTGTCCACATAAACAAGTATGCGAACCGTAACATCTGGATCGTGACGTCACATGAGTTAGTCCTACTTCAACTTTAATCTTTTCTCTATCGTCGTACCGAATATCATGACACGGGTGAGTGCGCATATAGTGCTGATAAAAACATGTTAAAAACAATAACATTTTTTTCCCCAGATGATTTTCCTTTGTTGCCTTTTCACACTGAGACAGTGGTCATCCATTATTTTGCTTTTTTGAACTGTCCGTACACGCCAGTTATCTGATTATTTATGATAATTAAAAACATAATAACAATGGTAGACTGTGAATATTATATTATATAGTGTAGTATGTAGTTTTATAAGATCACTCATTTTTAACTTCTCTAATAATACACATCGCTATTTATAATTAGCAGGGAATGATTTATAACGTCTATTTTAGAAATAAACATTTATCATCATTTAGTGTCTAGTGCATATGATTTTCTCGTGCATATGATTATATCGTGCATATGAGTATCTCATATTTACGTGTCTTTAACTATTACCAGTTTCAAACATCGCAGTTAGCCGTGTACTATAAACTTTCATACCCTCAGAAACTCCAATAGATAAATTCAGTCTTACCTCGCTTTGTAATAGTACAAAACGCATATCATAAATATAACCCTGTTAAAGAATTCTTACAGCATGGCCAATAGGATTTACTTACTACAAAGCTTTGCGATTAGCTTGACTAATTCGATTTTTATATCATTCACGTTCTTTTTCTTGATAGTAACATCCATGCTTCCCCAACAAATGGTGTTGATTCGGTATTTAAGAGATTGCTCCGAATATCACGATTTCCGTGATAGATGCCGACTTCTGACTGACAAACTTACAGCACAGCGTTTCCTAAAGATAGTTGATGTAGACTATTGATATGTTTTATGGTCACAAAGATAATTATTAAGATTTTTTTTCTTTATGTTAAATGAATGTTAGTACTAATTAGCGTGCCTTAATGTTTTGTTGCCACCAATCCAGTTATCGTTATCACGGCATGGATGAAGCAGAAGACGCTTATCCTTCTGGAACACCTGGTCTTATTTTACCAAGGACCTCTGTGTAAATCTTTCATTTGTTCATATTTGCCCTTGTTTTAGTTAGAGGTTTTCATTTGTTCTAACTTCTTCAGAAAATGACCCCTTTACATTATGTTAGTCACATTACGGGTCAACGTCTTGAGCCAAAACAGCCAACACTAGTGTACCCTATTGGCATTCAGATCGGGGCTCGTAACACAGAAACGCTCCATCCGAAACTGATAGTACAAACAACACCCATTCAGATTTCATGAACCAGTCCGAAAATAATCAATAAAATTGAAATTCATATTATACCATAAGCAGTAATACTTTTTTATTGAAAATTTACTTATAAATAGAAAAATATAATTGTTAAAACATTTAAAAGAAAATTATTAAAAGATTAAAACAAAAACATTTCCATATCAATTGTGCTCATATGCAGATACATTAACCTTGTAAAGATTCCGTCAACAGTCAATATTTCTGAAGTTCATTGACATCAACAACTTTGATTATATACATTCTAATCAAATGGCAGGGTTCCAGTTGTTTTACTATAAGCAGTGACTATACCCGAGGTAAACAAAGAAGGGAGGAAATATTATTATCGTTAGTATACCTTTTTTGTCTGATAGACAATTAACGCAGGCATTCAACCGAATATATTCCTGGTGCGTTATTGGTTGTTTTCGACGCAGATTAGAACTTATCGCATAACTCTGTTCAGAGGGAAACAATGATATAAGATATGTAAAAGTTTCAATGTTAATTCACAAGGTTCAACATTTCTGACTTTAAAGGAGTTAACTTTCATTAAGCTGTTTTGTTCACTTCTCCTGGTATTAGCTTCACCCAAGTCGTGCTTCACTTGTGGTTACCTCTGACGTAATTCGAGACAGGAATATATTTTTAAGGAAGTACGTATGTTTTATTTTTCATTCATGTTATTGTATCTTGACGATCAGGACACGGGAAACTGTAAAAATCTATATTAGAAATACATCCTCATTACTTAATTGGTTCATAATAATGGAAATGCTGACTGATTCGTAATTGTTGATGTCCTCCTAGACTACATTTGTTCCCATTTTTTGCTTTGAATGTTGGAGTGGATTTTGCATTAAGAAGAATTAACTAAGTTGGGTCAGTATTATGAACAATACTTCAAATATTACATCTACACGGTACGTAAAACTTACATAGGAATGCAATACCAAATTTATCAAAATTAACGTTATGAAAATGGCATTCACAAGCAATGTATGCTTAGAATTAGCATTTCATTGTTTACTAGTAATGTACAAAGTAGGCGTCCTCATTGGTATTCATAATGTAACTCCTCGGCGGAAGTAGCCAGGTATACCATGATAGACCGGAAGTTATGCAAAGTAGCCATTTTCATTGTATATCGAAGCATAAACATTTGTATAAATATGTCTCACGTATTTGATTATTATAACAGTAAATTTAGAGGTAAATGAAACACTACATTTAAATTGACGCTGATGAATCAAAAACTGTAAAATTATTAGGTCTTTCCGATTATATTGATGAAAGTAAGCTTGTAAATCTTAATCAATATACTATTTGATCTGAATAGCTAATCTCCATCTACATTAAATGACAAAATCGCTTATCACCGTTTAATTGGAATCATTACTGGTATTTAACGAACTGTGAATTTGTTGCACTATTTAGTTAGAATTATTGTTCAAAGAATAATCTGTACTGTCTATATTGCAAAACTATAGGCATAACTTTCAAAACGCGCCAATGACACTGCTCGCAAGAACGAACAATCATATGTAAAGTGTTCCAAAACACGAGGAAAGGGGTTTAGTGCCTTTTTTATAACGTTATAACATGGAAACTTTGATTACAGATAAAATAATTATACTCACACTAGTATTTTATGTATTCCCTACCAGAATATATCTCAACTACATTGTATAAGGCAACGGCGAACCTTGATAGCCTTGACTGATTGTTTGTCAACAGAGTCGACCATCTCGTTACGTAAAATTAATCTCAGGATATAGTTCAGGTGAGTGCACGAATCTAATTTAATAACCATATGTTAGGCTATATGCTAAGAAAAAAGTCATTTCAGGGATTAACTATTAAAATGTTTAATAAATAATGCTATCATTCATTGCTTTTTGGATGATTTGGTTAGTGACCATTAATTTCAGATAAATTTCTTTGTATTGTCATAGAAAGCGTGTCGTTAAAATAAGGTTACTTTCAACCTTTTCCTAATTAATCCAGGGCCGTTTTTATTCCTATAAGCGTCAGACCCATTAAGTTGTTGTTTGTTTTTTGAGGATTTGAAGCCACTTCTGAAGCTGGGCCTGCTGAGTTGTTATCATGCACATTTTTGACGGCTTTCTTGCTTTTTTTGCTGCTTTATGTTGAAAAATCCTTAACCCCATGGATAATTTGTTCTGTGTCAATGTACATTTTACTAATGACACGTTTTCCCACTTTCAAAACTACATTGCCATTTTAATCACAGTTTGCAAATATATCTCCGGATTTTTAGAACTCATCTTGCTGCTATATTGATGTAACTAGCAGACGACAGAAGCTTCAAACAAGGGAGATAATTTATGAACAAAAAATAGTTCTCCCTGTCGGAGTGCTTGCAAATATGTCAGGCTTTCTGATTGGTAATTTTTCTTGCTAGTTTGTAATCAGTGTTTTGATTGTACAAATCAGCAAAAGTGATATATTTTTCACAATATCATTAAGATAAAAAATATCACCTTTATAGAATGAATATATTTCAATATTTCACTGGTAGAAATGTAATAAAGCATTTTTTTTTAAATGTTTGATCAAGCGTTTTATAACATACGCAATGTTTTATTTATTACACAGTATACCGGATCGGTTCGAATGTACCAATGTTTGGTGTGAGGACCTGACTGATACCGACACGTGATCTGGTACGTAGTTGTATACCGCTGCTTACACTACGTTAACCGCAGCAATACCACGGTACAGAAACAACTCTAAACAACTTGGAGGTCACACAACAAGGCGAAGGGCCTCAACCACTGGGCCGACATTCTCATCGTCGTCGTCTACTTTGTCATCGTCATCAGCGTCGGTCTGTGGGTATGTATGCGTATTTGACCCTTGTAACGTTCCATCTGTACTGCCTTTCTTCAAACGGCCATAATCACGTTTAAAGAGTTCTAAGCAGCCAGCTTGTTTGTCTATACGTCGGTTTTAACCAATAACTGCCGTTTATTGTGGGGACTGTTCTTTTTCATCCTTAATATGATAATCGATTTATGAACTTATCAAATCACAACAAATAACATATAAAGGGTACATAAAATAAGGATTTATGCATTAGCAGGCCTGTTTTCCCTAGTTTAAAATTTATTTTAATGATGAGAGTCTATTCATGAAAAAAAAGCTGTTGATCATAAGATGATAACAGTAATGTTACGTCAGTTATTTGATTGCTTATCTTGAAGTTAGAGTAAAGGAAACGTGCAAAGGTCAAGACAACAGACTAACAAACACTGTATATAGGAATCGCCTATGGCAATCTGATTTAGTAAGTTATACAAGTGTTGGTCTAATTCTGAATGTCATACCGACTATATACCTGTTACGTAGTCATTTTACAAGTAAATTCATCACATCTGTGATGAGGTAGACATCATAAACATATCCTAGACAAGGTTAATAACATTGTTGTATTACTGATCTCAGTACAAGGGATGAGTTTATATGTGATGCGAGGTGTACATTTGACTGTTCTAAGATTTGGATTTCTTAAAGTATAAGTTGTTGAAGATAATGAATGGGGTGGAAGAATATCACGGAGGTAAGAAAGGGTTAAATGTTTAATTAATTACTACATAAAATAATAAAATATAACATAGCTTTATTGTTTGTATATATTATTTTCCCGAACTAGTTTCGAAGTAGAAGGATTATCTGATTGCACCAGATGGCATTCGTTTGTGCAGCATCAATTTGAACTTGGTTCTAATTATAATCCATCGCCTCGTAAACATCCACCTCATACAACAAAGACGTACTCAAATAAGTGTATAATAAACTATTTATATTCGTTCCTGATTTTACGATAATAAATACATTTCAACCAACGTAAGGCTTCATTTTTTTCGATGAGGTTTCACAAATATTTTCAATATAGTTATTCAATTTAATTTTGCTGCAAGAAATAGTCTCAGCTGTTTGTTGAATTTAAGTTTATATTTATATCGTCAAAAATTTACTGATATCAAGTTCAGATTCAATGCCTCATTGATTGCTGGATTTAAACCTTATCGTCTACGTTTTGCTCAAGTGTCATTATTTTAAGGTCAATATTCATAAACAAACTTAAATATTTAACGTAAATTGTCTAAATATGTGATATACGTATGAATTGCAAATAGCTCCAAGAGTCTTCAATAAGATTAATTAATTTGGAAATATGTGATATCCAAGTTTTACTTTCTAAACAAACAATGTACGTAGTAAGCGTGTCGCAACGTTTCAAGACCGATAGGTCCATTTTGTCAAGCTTGAAGAGGCTTACCAAATTATCATTAATATCAATTGAAAATGTTAAAGAACAGATCTAGAGCCCTTGGACAATCCAGTAGTTGTTGATTTGGTATCTGACAGCACGTTATGTATGAAAGGTTGTTCAAAACTGGTGACAAATCTTCTTTTTTTTAAAAACTATACAATTATTTTCAAATCAATATTTATTCAAAAATTAATTATTGTTTAATTTTGCCAACCGTTTATTTAACAGCTATTAAACTTATTGTACTCCTATCCTCGTATTCAAAGTTCAACCAGAGCCCAAAAGTGTACAAAGTCTCTAACCGCAAACTTTATAGCAACTGGCATATTGTTCCAGAGATAATGGACTTTCACAAAATTTCGTCTTTAAATTTCCCGCCAGATTATACAACGTAGTTGACTCTATAGGTATATTATGTTCTTCTACATTTTAGTCACTTCGAAGACCGAACAGAGGAAATGTGAAGAGCTACTTCTTGGCGGGGAGGTCCATGCCCTGGTTTACTGTAAGTAAAGTCGACATTGTATTATAGTAAAGACCGTACGTGTGGTAGAACGCCGTATAACAATATATATCAAATAATCTAAGATTTTAATATGAAATATGCTACTTTTGTGTCGAGTCTCACACTAAAGTATTGATGTATTCAGACAAGAACCTATGTTTCCTTGTATTTGATCAGGTCGGGCGTCACTGTTCTCCAATAATATTGGCAGCGAACATTTCGTGGGCTTGGCTGGAGCAGGCGCGTCTCTTCGGGTATAGCCATGATCTTGTACGTATGTAGGTATTAGAGATAGGCCTTGTTTAAGAAGAGTTGTGTTTTATTATGTTTATAATGGTTATATACTTAGTCTTACATGACGGGTTTGAAAGTATGTATATAATGGTTTTATCTCTGGTTAACGAAACTCTTTGCAGTCGCTGTAATATTTTTGTGTCATTTATCGAGAATTTTATTTTTATTGTAGGTTATATTTCTGATCCTTTTATGTGGCTGGCTGTTCCTACCTGTCTACATATCAGCCGGGGTAAGTTAATGGCAGTTTGGACCTGTTTATTTATCTTTCTGTCTGACAACATATAGGACAAGGCTGTTTTATGTTTTAGAAATGAATTGTTTTTATTTTACTTATAGTTTGAATATCGTCTAAGTTCATGTAATGACATGTATCGCTGTGTGTAATGTACGTGTGTGTTCGTGTGCTGGAAGCATGGTATGCTGGTGTGTTTGCCCCCCTGCGATCGCGAGGATCTGATATTGAATGTAAGAGTGCTCTAAAATGCTGAATGCTTAGCAGGGAACAACCACTATTATTTTTGATGACTCCGTATACCCCGTCCTTGGAATTCCTACATTAGTTGCCTCTCACAAGATGTAGTGGGTCCCAGTCGGTGTATTCTTTTTTCAATACCCGACCTACAAGGGTAAAACTGGACGATAATTCGTGATAAAATCAAGATCGCTCCCTACTTCTATTTAGGTGTATACACTTCCGGAGTACATCGAGAAGCGCCATGGTGGACGGAAGCTGAGTACGTATTTAAGTTGTATCGCTCTGGTCCTGTATGTTGTCACAAAACTGGCCGTGAGTACAAGACATGAGCATCGTATGTCAACTTGTCTAAGCTATACATCGTAAGATATTTTGAGACTGTTTCAGAATTTAGAATAACCCAATTTAAAATTTAAAAAAATAAATAACTAAAAGAACAGGCATTTTGCGACAAACAAACAAACACACCTGTCTCTTCATAAATGTAAGCATATTTTCCGAATCCATGTTTATCCATATGACCCTCGGTTGAGATATGTACCTGTCAATAATTGTATTGCTGGTGATCACGTCGATTTACACCATCTTAGGTGAGACTGATATACTCTATCTTCGGTAAGTGTTTTATACACCGTCTGTGGTCTAGGTAAGCATTCTAGGTGTCTATCTAAATAGCATTACCTCCTCATTTTGTCAATATATATAAAAATGATATAGTTCTAATGAAAATTGATAATTTAGGAATGGAAATAAATCGTGGTGATAGGCGTTGTTGTCTTTGTTTCGCTGTATTTGTTCTAAAATGCCAGATAGGACTAATATTCTGTTCTATGTGACAGGTGGATGAACAGCAGTGATGGACACTGACACATTCCAGACGGTCGTCATGATACTCGGATCTCTCTCTATAGCAATTACTGGTAAGACACACCACTGACGGTCGTCATGATACGTGGATCTCTCTCTGTAGCAATTACTGGTAAGACACACCACACCATTGACGGTCCTCATGATACTCGGATCTCTCTCTGTAGCAATAACTGGTAAGACACACCATTGACGGTCCTCCTGATATCCGGATCTCTCTCTATAGAAATTTCTGGTAAGGCACACCATTGACGGTCGTCATGATAATCGGATTTCGCTCTATAGCAATTACAGGGATAATTTCTCGTGCACCGTTCATTAAATATCTCATAATAACGGCATTATCTTCATTTTTGCTATTTTACACAAACTTGCATTTTGTCACAGACCTGTATGTTCACCCAGGTGTGAATATAGCACTCCTGTATGTTGAACATAGGTAAATCTTTACCCGAGGATAAGGCTTTACAATTTAGTACGAGGTTTTGACGGTAGATGTTGACTCTATTGTGTGTTACATAAATGGTTAAGAATTGTTACATACCGTCAATAAAACCATTATATAAAACTGTTTTATAAGTAACATAATCGTTATTAAGGGAATACACCACTCCTACTAAAACGCTTCTCAATACAAAAACATATGCTAGGATACGTAGCATAAGTAATATCAGTCATATGTTTGGTTTGTCACAATTAAAACAACTGCATGTAGGTACGTCTTTTTTCCATTAATATCCTAATTAGCTCTGCTAGACAGCGAAGTTTCAGATTAAATAACTTTCCGGTGATAATAATGGCTAACATCACTCAGAACACCATATTTGAATTGTGAGTAAAACAAGCTAAGATAAAAAAAAATAACAATATCTTTATTTGTAACTGTATTAACAATTTCAACATCATATTCATACATATTTTTGTTTATGATCGGGCTCTCAAATACACACAATCTTTAAGTAATGCTGAGCTACAGTGTTTAGTAATACTAAATGTTAATAAACTGACGCTCTCTACACTTTTCCTCCTATTTTGAAACACAATAATATCTTACAAGGCACATTTCGGTCACTTTCAACATTACCTTGTAGAAAACTTAATACAATAAGAGGAAAGTTAACTTTTTATATAAATGCATATACAATGAAAATAAAGTTGTAATTATATTTTGTGGAAGACAATGTTTATATCGAGGGCAATGAAGAACTAACCATTGTAAGATCTAAACTTTTTTTTCGAGGAACTGACCGGGAAATGGTTGGAGCAAATTAAATTTTCTGTATCTGTTCGTGACGTCTCGTACGTATGCCTCTGTATTTTGACGTTCCTATTTTCGTGACGCCTTGTGTGTTTACAATTGTTTTGTCGTGTCCATATGTTCGAGACGCCTCGTCTGTTTACTTCTGTTTTGCCATTTCCATTTGTTCGTGACGTTTCGTATGCTGGTTCATATGCACTATATCCCACTTCTTCATCCACGGTCCCTGAATGGTGGTGTCGAACTCGGGATCACATTCCTTGCGAAACAAATAAATAGTCAGATATTCAGCAAGATATTCACCTAATTTGATAAAATTCAAATAAAAGAACTTAAATGAAAATGATATCGGTTAACAATACAAGTTCGCTATCGAGATTGTGCTATAGGGATCACAGGGAAAAGACAAGAAGATTTGTTTATGTACCTGTGTACATTTTATGAGTCTATGCCTTATATACAAGCACTATATTATCTGAAATATAACCATCGATCGTGATCTCCAGCTCGAAACAGTATCAAAATATTTCGTTTCAACCATAAGCTCATACTGGAATATTTTCGATTTTCAGAATAGGTCCTAATTTCAACATTTGAGAAAGTTGATACAACCGAAACAAAACGAATAATATCGTCTTCATTTGCGTATCCGAAGTTACTAATAGAATATTCCCCTACATTGAGGATGTGACAGAGAAATCTCCAACCCGGAGATGTGGGGATTGATTGAGGATCTACCGAACAATCACCCCAAGGGATAGAGATTGTTTCTGTAACATCCTCAAAAGCTTATGTTTCTCCTGTACGAGGCTATCTCCCCCTAGGGTTGACAAGCTGATCTTTCCTGGCTGAAACGGGAAACACCTTTGAAGGGTGGTAGAAATAAAACATAAATTAGTGATGTAGTACTCACAATATCCAAGTCCTTGACAGAATCCTTCTGCAGGGCGGTCCGATCCACGGCCACGAATGCGTCCCAGTCAATCTTGACATGAGGGTCAGAGGATGACCTCATCATCACGCCGTCCTTCATGTCCCAGAGGCCGTACGGCTTGTCAGGGCGCTGCCATCGCAGGTCAAGAGCCCAACGCACCTGCTTCGACAAGTTAGGCAGACTGCAAATATATTGATGATTCAGGATAAATGCAGCAAGGTACGCTAGAAATTTAACCATGCGGTTAGATAGACATCGGATATAGGCAGGCGTTTATTCTTGCTGCAGACAAAAGAAAAAAGCTTGGCAGTCTGCCGTCATCATTGTGATATCAAACGGGATTTAAATATATTTTGGTGGGATTCAAGCATAATCGTGACGTCAGATCGGATTGAAACATGATGTTAAGCAAACTTTCATCACAGTGATGAACTTAGCATTGTCCCTCTTCTTCTTTCAATAATAGCATCAGATCATTTGACCGAAAGTCACTGTGCTACGACAACATCAACCTTTCGTTTTTTATAAGCAATAACAACATGCTATGTCTACATCACAATCAGAAGACATCAAATGATATCCTAATAAGATGCACTGAACGATTTATACATACATTTTATCATTCGTCTCACCATCAGATTTGACAGTATGTTCTTTTTTTAATATTTCGCTTAAATATTTTTTCATCTTTTAATATTTAAAAAATCAATATACAATGCCACTTCTTGCAACCTACCTTCTATGTGGCGTAGCGTTGTTGAAAAGAAGAAATCCCCCGTATGGTATGGGGCACGTGACAAGGTCTCTGGTAATGTCAACACCTGGAAAATACAGTCACATGTCAGCTCCATTGGTCGAACACATGATCATATTCATAGTCTTTACGGGATGTATGAAGCCACCTAATGATGCCCAAACCTAACAATGTGTGATAATAGGATGAAGAAATATTGTGATATACTCAATGCATCTAGCGATTTGTGTATATAAAGAAGATATGTATTAATATATCACCTAGTGACTGGTGTAACGGATGAAGAAATCTAGTGATGTAGATAACTAGCCTGTTGTGAGTGAGATGAAGATTTAAGGAGGTACGTACCTAGAGACTTCACCATTTCCTCCTCCTCCAACATCACGTACCAGGTACCACCATAGCAACACTGATGCGTCGCGATTTTCCCTGCACTGTGAGCACCCTTGGCAACCTAGTGATAACCATACAATATTTACTTTTACTTCATTTTCTTAGGTTTGAAGGTTGAAGTAACCTTTGTTATTTATGTATGGTATAACATATCAGGAAAAAATGCCTAAAGACATCTTCACGTTTATCCTAGATCCCTATCTTAGTTATGCTGATCGGTACGGTCAACCCCTTTATAGGGTAAAAATGGTATGTTTTTAAAGTATCTTTTAACGCGTATCCGCTGAACTTCATGCCGATATTTATAATGTACTTATACCAAGTATACCCACTATATGACGCATTTATATTAATGGTGTTGTTAATGGAAAATATTGATTTTGATTTTTCGTAGACATAAGTTAGATAGGTAGTTGTTTTTAAACAGAAGACAATCCTAATAGAACATTGGATATTGTGTTGACCCAAAATAGTACCTTATTCTTCCTCAAACACGTATTTTGAAATAGATGATAATTTTAATTTATAAGAATTGGAAAAATAGCTGAAAGCTAATACCAAACAACCCCTTTGCCTACCAAAGGTTCCATTATAATAAATGGATAGCAAAGATAAAATAGATATGTATACGCATTATATCTTAAACGATTTTCTATTTCTGCATCTTTCAAATAAGTCAACTAGAGTAATTAAGCTTGCTCCGACTTATCTCACACACCAAGAGCAATTGGTACCTGCATGCCACCATTGAACTCGTCAGTATCCAATAGGGGTATCCAGGCCGTAGGCACCAAAACCTTGTAGGAATCGTTATCAAAGTAGGCACTGTCTGTAACAACAAAACGCTATAGGTAGTCAATGCTCACCGTGGGCCTTGTATATAGCAGCGCAGTGTCATAGTAAATCATAACTCAATTTTGTACTTTAGAATCTGATTAATTGCACAGTAGCTGCTAATCAATATGTCATTAAAAATATATATTTATCTTTTTTGTATGTTTTACTTGAAAATAAATTTGATAATAAGTATAAATATTTAATATTACAACATATCCATTATCCAAAACAATGTAAGTGTGTTATGTTAGCATAAATGTTAATTTCTTTCAAATTACTAGAATAAGAAGACTTTGTATTTTTACTTTCGAAGATTAAGGAATCTGCCAAAATCAGCTATGTTTTGAAGTAATCCCAACGATTTATCAATTGTCTGGTGGACATTGGATGAAGTTGTCCTTACCTTGGTGCCACGGGACGACTGTTGCCTCGTTCCGGGGTGTTTTGGTGCGGAGGTTCCAAACGGGGGATGAAGCAATATCAGGCCCTATCAACTGTTCTATGACGTTCAGCAGACGATCGTTAGACCACAGGTCACGATAGGCCTGATCAAACAGATATTGTCGGGGTGGTTTATGGAAATATCTTATAAGTCGTTTTGTTTCAGTATAATTGCTTTTTCGTAATGAACTATGTGATTTAGGTAGTTTATAATGATGATTAGTTTCGTACAGCTTTTTCGGAGGAGGGTGAGGAGGATCATAAAATTAATGGGCAGCTAATCTCAGGAAACCTTTCTAATTTTGTTCAACAGTCTAAATCATGAAATATAATCGTCAAATATAGAAAGCAAAACAGGGAGATAAACAAAACTATAAAAAATACATTTCAAAAAGAATATCTGCAATAACTTACTAAATGTTTTAGAGTATACGATATGTAAAACATTGATTAAAATGAAGGCATTTGTCAATTCGTTATTTTTGTTTATTTATTTATTCATTTTCATTTTGTATTTATTTTCTGATGAAGATTTAACAACGCATCGATATTTTGCTCAAAAAGTTTTAACATTAAATTTAAGTGCGATAAGAATTGCTAGCCATTTATTTATTTTGTGATAATAGAAATACAGTACAAATATACATGGTATCGAAATGGCTTTAAAATGTATATAAATAAATATGATAAAGCAATTTGATACGTTGCAAAGATGATGTTGAATTTTGGGAGTGTAGTTTAGATATATCATGCAGTAAATAATTTTAAATAAATTATGTAAAATTTTATTCATAATTCTATATAAATGATATATCATTAAATATATAACCTGGGGTAGCTCTCCTGTCTTATGGAGGATGACATTGGCTCCAGGAAATTCGGTCTCAATCTTTGTTAATCTTTCAAATAATCCATATTCCTTATACAAATCTATAAAGAGGTAATCAAATGTTTACGATAAACAATCGTTATGTAAACAAAAACATGTTAAAAAAAGCTGCCGTACTATAATAAAATAAATCTCTAGTTTTAATTAAGAATCATACTATGATACAAAATAATAGTTACAATAAATATTCGTTTGGATTGTTTACAACTTAAAACCCACATGAAGTTAACAGAATATCAAATAATATCATGGCAATTAGTGCCCCATTGATATTCTCCTTCAAACCGTACTTATTGAATCGCATATGATATTTATTCAAACAGTTTATATTTTGGAACTTATAGTTAAATTTGTTCTTTTGCATCAAATATATTTTAACATTCAAAGACATAAACTGACGACGAAAAAGCAAAGACAAATCAAAGCGTTGTTATTAGATAAAACCCGCGATGTCTAACTCAGTGCCATTGATAAGGCTTAAGCGTCGAATATTTTCCGAATCAGGGGATGTACTTTTGACAAAACATTATGAATAGTCTTCAATAATAATATTTACCAATTAGGGACATACAATGGCATACCAACAGACAGAGCATTAAATATAATCACCACATAATACGTAACAATGTATTAGTACAATGTACCTTTATTTTGTCTTATCTCAGCTATCTGTGGCCGAACTAATGGAAAGATGTAACTCAAACAGAAACAAACAAAAAAACTTTTTTGATGGCCAAGAGGGACAGTTATTAACACCAAAGTTGATAAAAATAATAATAATCATGATAAAATATAACAAAATATATACCCCCGCTTAAATACACAAGAACATATGATGAAGTTTAAGTCGACACAGAACGATAAAACCAAGAATCAGGACGATTCCAAATCGGTTAAAGACACCATGACTCCCACAAGAAGTACTAACTTTCCAGGAGGATGACCATGTACCATATGCGCTACCCGTGGTTTCTTACGTTTGATTTTCCCCGCCGAGTGTAGTTTCTGGGCTAGCTTTTCCACCAGGTTCTCTGTCGCCACTCGCACAGCGTCCAGCTCTGCTTTTGAAAAGAAGTCTTCCACAATCAGGTAACCCTGCATCATATACATATATTTCAAAGTTCATTCACAGCCAATAACAGTCAGACCTTTGCAAACTTAAAAGCTGGATAACTGTTTTGCATTGGGCTTTTTCCTCATTAGTGTTATCAGTAGAAATTGCGAATCATAGGTTGGTTTTTTTGCTTAGCTTGCAATAGGGCCACAGGTTTGATAATTTCCCATGGTATGTTATCCTGATAAAATACTAGCCGCTTCATACCGGTTCGGCTAGGGAGAATACCTCTTTGGTTCATTCGGTAGAGCGTCGTTCTAGTATGCCGGATGTACCTGGTTCGATTGACAAGGATGACAGATAACCTCTATTACAGTACCAAATATCATAAAATCGAGAGGAATGGAACAGTGTAAAGCAGAGTCGAATGATGATGGGGTAACATTGTTTTTTTTTTATCCTAAATATAATGTTATGAGCCTTGTATTTTATATACAAACCCATAGGTATATAGGTCTCATAGGTAATAACGACAGTATGATCCAATATTGGCACTGGATCCCAACTAACAAATGTTGGTTGGATGCGTATTACTTATAACGACAGTGTAGACAAAGAAATATGTCACATTTTCAGGACGATCTGCCCCTTTATCAAGACAGGAACATGAAAATTTACATATCGCATCTTATTATATTTATTATTTTCAGTTTATTTGCCAACTTCTAATTATTTGAAAGACCGTTGGCTCACATTCTGTGCCCTATACTTGACCCCTCGAGGCGACTCATGTGTGAGCAATTACAGTATCGCCGGCTCAGAGCATGTACCCTAAACTTGATAGGGACTGCTTTTATCTACCTTTTTCATAATTCCTGTTAACCTGTTACAAGTACCACCCTGCAATTAAATCTTTATTAAATATTAAGTTATCTATCTTTTGATTTTCTATTATATTTCATTTTATTCAGTTATAGGGCGAGTTTTTGTGTGGACAAATCTTTGACAAGTTGATTTTGTACACGACATTTTCGGCACTAATTGTTAGTGCGTTTCTCGGGCTTTATAATCTAAACAAGATGTTTATTCGTATTAATAAACAGGGTACCAACATGTTGTATCCATTTTCTTTCACATTACCCCAAGGTTTTCATTTACACGAACTACTAGGACATAAGATGTTTCTCACTACATTCACCTGACCTCAAGATGAATTATTTACTATTATTAGCCTTCGGTTCAAGCTAACCGAGGGGATATGCAATTACAACATCATATTTGATATAAGTTACTTCTGTTTGTTTATTTATTTTGTATTGTCTAGTGGTGACTGTTTTTCTCTGTTTTATGTTGTGATATGTAAATTTTCATTTTCCTGTCTTGATAAAGGGGCAGTAGTCCAGTGGCTTACCTCCCGAAATCACAATGTTTGTGCACTTTTGGAAACAAGCATGAAATTTTGCACACATATACATATGACCATTACAGACTTTTTCTGCTGTAGAACCACTTCGACAGCACCACCTGGTGCCAGGTGGCGCCACCTAGCGCCACCTGGCGGCAGAGGTGGGAGTTTTTTGCTTATATATTTACATAAGTGACCATAACTTTTGATCTAGGTAACATTTTTACATTCTGTTTGCAGCATATATGTCTTGTTACATAATAGCATAAAATGGAAACACTTCTGCAACGCCCCCTGGTGTCATGTGGCACCACATAGCGCCACCTGGTGGCAGAGGTGGGATTTTTCGCTTATACACTAACATAAATGCACAAACATTGTGATTTTGGGACCTAAGCCACTGGACTATCTGTGCCACTTCCTAATTGAGTTCTAATTTATCTTATAATTGATGTTGCAGGTTTGTGTCTACTATGAAGTTCGCATGAACACAAGGCGTTGGATAGAAATGGGCCAGTGAAGAAATCTATCACGGCTATATTGGACAATTTAGCGGGAACACGTGTAGTACTTTCATTAGCCATGGCTGAGGTGGACAGCAGAGACGATACAAACGTGTCTATTAAATGGCATCTATGCATATTTTGCCAATCAAATACTTCGGAACATTTGGAATGTCCAGCAAAATCCAAAGCAAGTGATTCTGGAAAAGGTTACACAACATTGGTGGACTGTTTGAAGGAGTTTCGCAATGCTGAGGTCTTACCAATTACCATAGACCTGGTGAATATGGATGTTGAGACATTAAAACGGCACGAAGCTTCTTGGCATAAATCCTGCAGGGTTCAGTACAACAGGACTAAGTTACAGCGGGTATTGAAGCGCAAGGTGAAGAGCAGTACGTCAGGAAATGATTACGGACTAAGTGATGTTAAAATCACTAGATCAGCAAGCAATCCATCTGCAAGTTTCAGCGTTTTTTCAGACAAATTATGCTTTTTCTGTGACAAGAGTATTTCGTCTTCAGATAGATACAAGCGTGTGGCTTCAACCTTTGCTTTGGACAGAAAAATGCGAAAATGTGCGACTGATCTTTGCGACTCTACATTGTTAACCAAATTAGCTGGTGGCGACATGGTAGCTACTGAAGCAGAATACCATGTAAACTGTTTGACGTCTCTGTACAAACAACATGCACAGTTTTTGGAACAATCACATGAGAGTAACTCCGATGGTAACATTCATGGCATTGTGTTTGCTGAACTGCTTGCATACATTGACGAGGCTAGGTGTGATGAAGAACGACCTTCGTTCAGGTTAGCTAACCTGGTCCAGTTGTACAATAACAGAATGGGGGAACTGGGTGTTAAGGACAGTGTGCATGCAACACGATTGAAGGACAAAATCTTGTCACAAATACCAGATCTCTCAGCACATACGAGTAAATGTAGTCAGGGTCAAGGTGTGATTTTCATGTTTAACTCTGATGTAGCAAATCTTGTACAGGAAGCGAATCGCCATAGAGACTATGATCTGGATGCAATCCATATTGCAAAGGCGGCTGAAATAGTGCGATTAGACATGTTCGACAATGTGTCCTTATTCAATGGGTCATTTCCACCACAGTGTCAAGAACATGTCATACCCAAGTCTTTGAAGGCATTAGTTGACATGGTTCTTCAGGGACCGAGCATAAAGGATCAGTCCGCAAAGGAAGGCTCAGACCTACAAGCAGCCCTAACCATATCACAGATGTTCCTTTTCAATGCTGTAAAACATTCCAGGCATGCATCTACCTCTGGACAGGTCAGACATAAAGCGGATCGTGAAACACCGCTGCCTCTATATATTGGCCTAAAACTACACGCTGCAACACGCAAGAAGAGACTGGTTGACATGATGTTTCAGCTTGGCATGAGCGTGTGCTATGACCGTGTTTTGCAGGTTATCACTGATCTGGCAAATGGAACATGTGATAGGTTTGAAGCAGAAGGCGTCGTTTGTCCTGTCAATATGAAGCTAGGACTGTTCACAGTAGGTGCCCTTGATAACTGCGATCACAACCCAACATCAGCTACCGCACACGATTCCTTCCACGGAACAAGCATATCACTCTTCCAGTTTCCGACAGAGGCTGTACCTGGAACTGACAGAGGTATAACCTTGCTCCATCCTGCATCACCACACGATGACAAGCGAAAGGTTGTGCCACTCCCAGACGCCTATGTAGATGTCCCACCAGCAATACTACGCACAAAAACAATGTGTATTCCAGTAGCAATTGTTGGTCCTGTTACGCCAGCTGAAACTTCCGTTCAAGAGGCAATGCTTGAAGAACAAGAATGGCTTGTCCAAGTGAGACGTCTAGTAGACAAGACCAAACTTGAAAAAGGTGAATATGTGTCAAGGGCTGCGTATCATGCTTCCCAACAGTCCCAAGAACCACATCCAGTCACCTTGGGTTCCTTGTTGCCACTCTTTTATGAGAGTGCGCACACAGTTGCCATGGTCAAGCATGGGATGGATGTGATCAGAAATGCAACACATTATGTCAATCCGGGTCAGATCGCAGTCATGGCTGTAGACCAACCCCTGTATTCCTTGGCAAAGCAGATTCAGATGTCCTGGCCAGTTACACACGGTGAAGACAAATATCTCATTATGTTTGGTGGGCTACATATTGAAATGGCTGCATTTCGAGCACTTGGTACTTGGCTGCAAGACAGCGGTTGGACATCAGCCCTAGTTCAAGCAGATGTAACAACGCCCGGCACTGCAGACTCATTTATTAAAGTAGCTCATGTCACAAAGACGAGACATGCCCATCCAGTCATAGCTGCTAGCCTTGCCATCCTCAAGCACAAGGCGTACCAGGCGTACATCGATTCACTTCCTGAAGAAGATCCAAAAGTTGAAATTGGCGCCTGGGAGGAGCAACGGGTTGTGGCATGCCCTCACTTTCAATATTGGTGGCTAACTCTGAAACTGCAACTCATGGTATTGCTGTTCGTTAGAGCTGAACGCGATGGCAATTTTTGCCTCTACGTAGAGACCCTGAACAAGCTGACTCCGTGGTTCTTTGCACTGGATCAAACCAACTATGCCCGATGGTTACCTGTTCACATTCGAGACTTGAACACGCTTTCACAGGTTCATCCAGACTTACACACTGAATTCCAGAATGGTAACTTTGTGATTCACAAAACTGTGGTTTCTGGTCATGAGCAGAACAATGCGATGGTGAAGGGATCTGGGGGTGCAGTAGGCCTCACAGAAAACCCGAGTGCGTTCAGACGTTGGATGGTTGCAGGACCTGAGCTAGCAAGGATAACAATTGAATTTGAGACCGCGTTCACTGCTCAAGATGATGACACCGGTCACCATGAGCAGACTCCAGCAGTACAAACTGCATTTGCCAAGCAGGTAATGTCTCTAGTGTCAACTATTGAAGACATGGGGAATCCCTTTCTTGAAGAGAGTGCTGATCTTCTAGTCCTGGATACAAAGGACATAGTCAGTGAGTCCGTAGTTAAGACGGTCAGGAACATAGAACAAATAGGCGTGAAAGCGTAAGATGCCTATGTAGAGCAGAGGCTAGTGAAGGCAGAAAAACCCATCTCAGACCCCATAGCGAAACAGCAATTGCCACTCTTCAGCAGACCACAGAAAAAAATCCATCTCGTTCACAGCTGCAAGTAGCTGACCTAGAAGTTGATCGCGAACTTATGTCGCAGCTGTATGTATCCTGCCAAACACGAGCAGTTAACCAAGACGACTTCTTCATGTATGAGAATCATCCCTACGCACCAAGTCTTTCAGATCATGGGAAGCTGCGTGCAAGCAACAAGTCAGATTTGATTTCATGCCTGAAAAGCCTGATTACTCCTAAGACTGATGGACCTACAGTGGACTGTATAATCTTGGATGGTGCCACAGTAGTGCATTTACTTGCTCCAAGAACAGCGGCAACCTTCAACGAATATGCCTCTGCCATATTTTTGCCATACATTGACAGACAGTTACAGAATGCACAACGCGTGGATGTGGTTTGGGATGCATACATACCGGACAGTCTGAAGGAATCAACAAGGAAGAAGAGAGGAACAGGGATCAGACGGAGAGTTTTGGGAACATCTAAAATTCCGACGAACTGGATGAAGTTTCTCTGTGTGGCAGAAAACAAAGTAGAGCTGTTTGACTTTTTGACACACGCTGTTATAAACAGACAATAAACAGAACACGAGGTGTATGCCACTGATGGAGTAGACGTACTCTGCTCCCAACCAAATGCAGACTGTGCCTACATTAGTCCATGCAATCATAAGGAGGCGGACACGAGAGTCATTCTTCATGCCAGTGATGCTGCAAACAAAGGCAGTAAAAAGTGCCTTATCAGGACCGTAGACACTGACATCCTCGTTCTAGCGATTGCATATGTAGAGCGAATTGGTGTCGAAGAGTTATGGGTGGCCTTTGGCACAGGCAAGGGATTTTGTTATCTACCAGCCCATGAAATTGCGTGTGCACTAGGCTCACCGAAAGCTGCATCGTTGCCGATGTTTCACGCATTCACGGGATGTGATACGGTGTCCGCATTCGCTGGGAAAGGAAAGAAAACCATGTGGGCCGTTTGGCGTGTGTACCCAGAGAAAACAGAAGCATTTGTAGACTTGTGCAGCGGCACTGATGTCATTAGTACAGAAGCTACTTCTCTGATAGAGAGATTTGTCATTCTTGTCTACGACCGAACCAGCCAACTCAAAGACGTCAATGAAGTTAGGAAAGATCTCTTCACAAGAAAAGGCAGATTCAAGTACGACAGTCTACCTCCAACGAAAGCAGCTCTCACTGAGCATGCCAAAAGAGCTACTTATCAAGGTGGCCATGTGTGGGGGCAATCGATCAGATCACAAATAAAACTACCAGATCCGGCAGCGTGGGGTTGGACGAAAACAAACGATGGATGGGAGCCATATTGGACCCCGCTACCAGAAGCATCAAAGGGATGTCGCGAGCTCATCAAATGTGGCTGCAAGAAAGTGTGCACCACAGGCCGTTGTGGATGTTTCCGTGCTAAGTTGTCATGTACTACGCTGTGTTCATGCATGTGCATGGATTATGCATAGACAATTGACATAATTAAGGGAGATAAATGATTGCTTGTGACCGAACAAAAAGCAATTGACATACCAAGGCAAACACATCTGGTATGCTTTGGAGGCAATGTTGTGGATATTTTCGTTATAAGATGACATTACCATGTCGTATTCTAATTAACATTTGCATTCTCCATAGACAATTAGTGGCATTATTAAGAACACTTGATCCCAATATAGGGGACTTAAATTGTCGCTTGTGACTGAAACAGTGAAATTTATATATATCAAGACAATTAAGCATGACTATGTATTGGAGGTAACTCACTTGCATATATGTAAGATGAGTCAACTATGCCACTAGATGGTGATACCTGCCATTAATGCTTCTACTAGAATAATATATAATTAGTAGCAGTGAGCACATGCAACAAATAACATAGTTGTTTGCACAAATGCACATATATTATCGTCTGAAAACTGAATACACATATTCCAACTACGGTAGATCGAACTTTATTATTAAGCACTTCTGCCACTTCTGCACCACTTAGATACCATGTGACCCTGCACAAGTGTTTCTATGTTATGCTATGATGTAACAAGACATATATGCTGCAAACAGAATGTAAAAATGTTACCTATATCAAAAGGTATGGTCATTTGTGTAAATATATAAGCAAAATATCCCACCTCTGCCGCCAGGTATAGCATAAAATGGAAACTCTTTTGCAGCGCCCCCTGGTGTCAAGTGGCACCACATAGCGCCCCCTGGCGGCAGAGGTCGCAGTTTTTTGCTTATCTATTTACATAAATGACCATACCTTTTGATATAGGTAACATTTTTACATTCTGATTGCAGCATATATGTCTTGTTACATAATAGCATAAACTGGAAACACTTCTGCAGCGCCCCCTGGCGTCATGTGGCACCACATAGAGCTACCTGGCGGCAGAGGCGGCAGTTTTTTGCTTATATATTTACATAAATCTCATATGCTATATAAGATATCTTATATAGCATATGAGATTTATGTAAATATATAAGCAAAAAACTGCCACCTCTGCCGCCAGGTGCCGCTAGGTGGCGCCACCTGGCACCAGGTGGCGCTGTCGAAGTGGTTCTACAGCAGAAAAAGTCTGTAATGGTCATATGTATATGTGTGCAAAATTTCATGCTTGTTTCCAAAAGTGCACAAACATTTTGCTAAGCCACTGGACTAACAGATCGCCTTGACAATTTGACAAATGTGTTTGTCTGCACTGTCGTTATTACTTCTTTGTCCACAAACCCATATATATATATATATAATACAGATTAACACTGAATCGTTGAAATTGTTTACAATATTTGTTTACTGGCATCCAAAATGACACATAGGTTGTCAGTCAACAATATCTATTGTTGTTGTTCGAACTTCAAAATTTAGTTTTCTTTTTCGTTTGATTTCACATCTTCTTCGTCTGGTTTGCGGTAGCGCACTACAACCATGCGCCTTTGGGCTTCCGTACACAAGGGAGGACAAACCTTAGTTCTCATAAAGAAACGACCTGCCCTCACGATGAGTGATATCACGGAATAAGACTAGCTAAGTCCGTGGTGCTATGAAACAAATATCGGTATCCGAACTTATGCTCACCTCTTCGAAGAACTGTTTGATTTTGCTGTCAGAAAGCTGACCTGATTTCTTTTCTTTCGGTTGTGGTGGCATTGCCCGTATGTCGAATACTTCGGGGTGTACCTCGTCCACGATTCCGCTGTGAATAGTGGCGTCCGCCATTGTTAACAAGCTAATAAACAGTATTGTAGGCGGTAGACACGCGATAACTACTGGAGTGAGAACGTCAATCTTTTCAGTCAGGCGCCTTATCGCGGTGATAACACTTGTACTATGGAAGGGTGTCATTGTCGGGATGTCGTCGCTGTGTAAGTTTGTAAACAGAAGATGTCCTGTAGAGTGTTTTCTGTACAAAATCATAGGTTTTATATATATAGTTTCAATTATTATTTAGCAAGCACGCATTACTCGTTTTTCAACAGGAATTGTCGCGATTGCCAACTGTGTAAAAACAATCGTCAACAAGCTTGTTACCTTCTTGAAACCATGGACATTCAAGAATTATAATTAAGTTCAGAAGAAAAATAAATGCCACTGCTAGATATGAAGACATGCAGCTTGGTTAATAAAGACTGAGGACATTTTTTTATGGTAGTTTTCATCTCGCTGGGAAATTTGACAGTGCCTTGTGTGATACGGCTGGTGTCGTTGATGAAGCAGAAGGCGCTTACCTCTGTTTGGTATTCTCTTGTAGTTTATTTAAGTAGCACAATAGTAAAGTGTACGTATTGTAACCATCATTGTGAACATGCTGGTACACATATGGATAGATTTGGATATAATTAAGGAATGACTAGGATATTATTTAGGGTTATACGGTATATACCGAAAAACTGTGTGCACTTTTGTGTAAAAATCGCTTCGCTACTCCGATTATTCGTTATAAAGTAGTAATAATAATAATGATAATAAAAAACAGCCGGACAAAAGAATTTTGCGCTACACAAAGCACATTTCATCGCTGAGTAACTTCACCCTATCAGAAGTTAGAATTACAAATACCGCACCAAAAAATATGGCAAGCCAACTTAACATTTATTCAAGGAGCAATGTCGATCCTGTATTTCGAAAGAAAATATAAGATATCTTATATAGCATATGAGATATCTTATATACTATATAAGATATCTTATATCGTATATAAGATATCTCATATAGTATATGAGATATCTTATATAATATATAAGATATCTTATATACTATATGAGATATCGTATATAGAAATTAAATGAGATGCTATATAAGATATCTTATATGATATATAAGATATCTTATATCGTATATAAGATATCTCATTTAATTTTCTATATAAGATATCTTATATAATATATAAGATATCTCATATAGCTATATAAGATATCTTATATAATTAAAGTCTCGTTACTAAATAAGATATCTTATATAGGAACGAGATTTTAACAAAATGTCGAAAATGAAGTCTCCCCGTCCGGAATATCTCGAGGATCTACGTAGGGACAGTAGGCTTGTTGTAACAACACGTGTTCCTGTCGCCGCCATTATGTCTGAGCCCACTTCAAGAGTGCGGGAAATGGCAGCCTCTGCTTTGGCCGCTATAAGAGAGACAAGGCGAGCTAGGCCTAGGGAAAATACAGCATCCGTACCATCCCTCTCCGCCATTGCGCCCAATGCAATCCTGAATGTGCTCCGAATGATTCTCGAGGGAGAAATTAGTTTCTGGTTTTTAATGCCACGAAATCTCATTCTATATCAGACATCTCAATATTTCTATATGAGATATCTCATGAGATATCTTATATACTTATATAAGATATCTCATTTAATTTCTATATGAGATATCTCATGAGATATCTTACATACTATATGAGATATCTTATATAATATATAAGATATCTTATATAGCTATATGAGATGTCTCATATAGAAATTAAATGAGATATCTTATATAAGTATATAAGATATCTCATGAGATATCTCATATAGAAATTAAATGAGATATCTTATATGCGATATAAGATATCTTATATAGTATATATGATATCTTATATACTTATATAAGATATCTTATATAGCTATATGAGATATCTCATATAGCTATATAAGATATCTTATATAATTGAAATCTCGTTGCTATATAAGATATCTGATACAGAATGAGATTTCGTGGCATGAAAAACCAGAAACTAATTTCTCCCTCGAGAATCATTTGGCTTGCCATAAATACCGCACCAAAAAAGGCGGTGTGCGACGTCATCACTTTCTGTGTTGTCTTTTTTTAATGAAAATTTCAACTATTGGAGGAAAAGTCAAAATTAAATGATTAATAAATAAACACTTACTCAGCTTGTACATGTATCTCGATTCTGAAACAATCGAGTTGGGTTTTAATTCACGAGAGATTTAATAGCGTAAGTTGGGGTAGTTCAGCCTAACGATAGCCGTATAACATATGGAGAGCGCTAGCACAGACATAAATACCGAACTACTGGCGTAGACGTGCAAACTGTAACGATGTAACACAGCTTATCATACTCTCTCACGGTCAACTACAACCCGCACGTACTCACTATAACGTATGTCCTTGGCTCGATGTCATTTTTGGCACGATATAAATAATATTGCATCTGGTATGTTAAATGTGACCCGATAAATCAATAAAAATGTGTAAGAATGACAAAATTAACTAGTGAATCTCAATGTAATGTATTTGAGCATCGTAGATATTGATAATTGGACTATTGAATTGAAGCACTTTTTGTTTTGAACTCTGCTTCGATGTGTTAAATAACAGATACCATACTCATTACAACCATTGTTGACAGATTGCGCAATGGAATTGCAGCTTCAATGGAGTTTCTGCTGTTTCGGTATTGGATATATAAACTCTTTCAAATACACTTTAGGGTGAAGATCTGATAAGTTTAAAGGAGCGGTTATACGCTGTTTACAAACATGATACATCGGCCAATGTTTTTTATATACTTTCAAATTAAGTCTGTTCATTTATTTCTTCTTTGAAATATCTGTTTAAGCCGTATTCGCCCGTTAACTGTACGATAATTCAGCATTGAACTGCTTTCAGTTGGCATCCATATTGCCTATGAATGACATTTGAAAGGAGTTCAGTACTTATATTTACCATTTTTGGAATCTGTTCATCTCATGAAAAATTCAATTACACTTATTATTTATTATTCAGCATTTAGTTCAAATAATGTATGTATCGTGTTTGCTTGTTCAAGGAAAAGAACAGCCATCGCCCATGGAGGGTCAGTGGTATCCAACGTAACAATGATGACGTTATAATAATGATGACGTCGACAATCGGTCCATGGCATTCATAGCCTATATGAATGCCAACTGAATTTGGTAGGGTTATATAGTGGCAATGTCATTCGATGGTAAATATTAAAGTATAAGTCAACCGCGTCTCAAGGTCACCTTTAATAAAAATGCTTTCGTTATGAATACAAGGAAATTTTTTATTACAATTATTCCATGAAAATAACCAAGGATCATTTTGTGCCCGTTTGGAATGACTCTCCAATTAATAGGTTCCTGTTATTGTCCCTTTAACAAATCAAGATGAGAACCACATACTACGTTTACAGATTCGAACGAGATAAATAAAATCAGAGATAAGAAAATCCTGCATGGATGTGTAAGAATTTTGTCCTTAAGTTCAATAACAATAAACAAGAAAATCGTGTTGAATGGTTTGTGGGCATACTAGTACCTAATTAATTATTTGCGAGGTTAATTTTCACAGGTACAATTTTATCGCGAAATTTAATTGCCACGAATATCCTAAAGCATTTATGAAATAATACAAAAAATACCAGAGGCAATGCCTAGCGTTAGCTACACATCATTGTACCCTTATTGTATCCTACCCTTATTATATTTTTTTCAAAATATCTTAGATTTCATTCTCAACGCACTGGTGGCTTATTGCGCATGCACACATTTCACAGCTGAAATTTTGGGTTTATTTCTAGTTCGTTCACATTCCCCTTGGACACATGATTCATCAAAAAATCAGTATACCGCTAAAATATGACACTTAACTCGTTCTTCAACTGGTCATTTCCGCTGAGGGCAAGGAGCTGTAGTTTCCGGTGCGGTTTACTTCCGTGTCCGAGGCTGGTACAGCAGTTAGCCCGAGAGTCCTCTGGCCCTGACACCAGACTCCAACACCAGACATCTATCTGTCAAAATGTCTTAAGTCTGGTGTCGGAGCAAGAGGAAAATCGGGCTAGTACAACTGTATACTTATCAGGCACACACGTATTAGTGCTGAGCAGTGTTTAGCCCGAGTTTCCTCTTGCCCTGACACCAGAGTTAGACATTTTGACAGATAGATGTCTGTACCTTTATGTCAAAATGTCTAAGTCTGATGTTAGGGCCAGAGGAAACTCGGGCTCATCAGTATTGAACTAAAATCTTTGCAATATCTTGGTTGAATCCTTGCTGTGTGATGAACATGTATTGACTCTGATGTCTCTCCTGCCTAAATTGGAATATTCTTCATGACAATCGTCCAACAACATTATATATTTGTCTGTAGATACTACGTAGGAATGCTTACGTAAACGGCTCGACTCGTTAGACAATGTGAATAAGGCTACCTAGTTACTTAAATTATCCCATGTACATATTATAGATTCCAAAATCCCAGAGGTTGCGCTAAAAAAATATATGACATAAAACAAAATTCAATGAAATAATAAAAAAGCAGTCTGAAACGGAGGTTTTTACACCCTTATTGAAAGCGGCCAGCGTTTTTGATTTCCTGATGGTAAATTGGTTGCTTTTTACACAGTGCCTGCCACTTTTTTGACAGCTGTTACAAGAGAATATGTCCAATTGACAATTCGTGTCTCTCTTCAGTTACAGTAGATTACGTTCGATAGCCCTGGCTGGCTACATTGTAGTTTTGGAACTAGTCATAATGGTAAAGTTTCCAGTTGGGATGTTAGAACACTGCGTCGTTGTTAAAGTCGACGTTGGCAAAGAACCATACCATGGACTTTACGAGAACGAAGGGGCTACTTAAGGAGATATTGAGATAAGTATCGCGGTGTTACCTGGTCTGCCTTCTCTGAACCTTAAATAAGTCTTCATGGGCGAAATGGCCATACGGACTTTAAGTGTCAATAAAGATGGTCATTGGTGTCCAAAACGTCAGTTTCCATTGGCAATGTTTTAGCCACGCCGTGTGTGTTTCTCGTGTTAAGTTAGTATTTCGCATTATGTGGTTACATTTATTTCAAAAGCCCAATTAAACCTTACATAGCTTTCTTTATAAGCTTTCTCTTTTCGATCGTATTTTTAGGAGAAACGCTCATTTTTAATATGACTACCACAACTACATTGTACATGTAAAAAAACACAAATCTCACTCAAGACTGATTGATCAACCCGCTAGGTATGAGATATATTGATTTGACATGTAGCAGACGACCGAATATAAAATAATACTGTTTTGATTTATTTTGTATGCCATACACAACTGTTTGTTAAGCAGGATCTATTTTTTAGACAAGACTAGATCTGCTGTAAATTGGGGCGACCTGCAGCAAAGTCAATTCTGTATTTGCTATCAAACGAGCCATTTGGTCCTATACAACGTGCAAATCATTAAGTGTTTCTTCAGTTTTCTTATTCATAAAAGTATTAAACAGCTTCATCCGAAACATAATTCCTGCTTTAATAATAACATATTAACTTTAAAAGTACAAATTAACAGAAAAAAATACAAATGTCATCAACACGAAATCTGCATACGGTATAAAAGTGTTTCAGGCGATATGTATACATGTAAAACACGCGCACCTAATTTCAATGACGGGTATGTTGATATTAAACACAGCGTATACATTTATCATCCTACCATACAACTATCAAATATTTAGAAATATTTCTATTTTTGTCACATATTTATTTGTGTATTTACCTCTGTCCAGACTACTGTTGTGAGAAGCACTGACGCTAGTGACAAGCTTTCGCGAGATCAAATATAAGTGTAGGCGGTAATTTGGATATCAAAGAAAAACAACCAGATTTCTAAAGAAAATGTCATAGATATCATTGCCGGAGACTTACACTGTCAAATAGAGTATCATGTTATTATGATATTCCACCTTAAGCTGTATCTCATGATGCAGTAGTTTTCTCGACACGTCGCGGTTGGTGGTTTTCCTTTGAAATAGTTTTTTTTATATGACTTTTAATAGAATAGATGATGGACGCAGGCAATGAGCGTAGCTGCCTTAGGCTCGAGTAGGTACGTGCCTACACATAATTTTGTGGATTTAAAAAAAAAATTAGTCGGCGTAAATACATAACATTGAAAAAGTGAATATGTGTTTTCACTAAAATAAAAGATTATACTATATCCAGGATGCTTTGTATAATAGGGGAAATCGCATTTTTAGCTCCAAAAGACCTTGTAACATATAAGTACAATACAACTTTCAAGCTGACATTAAACAATGATATTACTACAACCAACGGAGAATACGTTTCTTGTCCGGAAAATACGAAACATCAAAAGTTCTGAGACCAAATCAGAGGATCCGCCTTGCATTGAAACTGTCTTGTCTTCCGAGGCTACGCAAAATAAGGCGCCATTCTTAAATTCAATGCCCACTCTACCCCGATGTGGTTCGCATGTGATATCAGTCGGAGCAATAGGGACATGAGAATTTGTTTCAGCTACATTTGGACCTAAACTAAAGTGTTCAGAGTAATTTTACACGTTTTAGGGGTTTGGGTAAAAATGTAACCCCCAGACTCATATATATATATCATCATTGGGGGCGGCATTTTTACCGAAAATTGATCAAAATCCCCAAAACATGTAAAAATATTCTGCACCCCTTAGTTTATGTCCAAATATAGCTGTAACAAATGCTGATGTCCCTGTGAGTCGGAGGTAGGCTAGCAGATTATGACAAGGTGGCAATTTAGAACTAAGCATGCTTGATAACGAATTTAACCATACCTATTCACTTCGAAAGACGAAATACAAGCTACTCACGCTTCTCTTTTACAATCTTTCCGACTACCCATTAATGATAAGGATGGACTCCGGAATTTCACCAGAATCCTTATGAATAACGATTTATCGCGGGCTCATCTTGTTACTCAACCAAGACTTCATGCAAACTTAGTACAATTTAAACAGGCTTACAGTCGTATTGTAACTCTGTATACTCGGTAAGTGGAATAATTTGAATATGGAATTTGAAGATGAACAATCTTGAAAATTCTCTTCTAAAAAATGTTTCTTCTATCGAGCTTTATACTTAACGACCCTTTACACTAGCATTCTTTATACCAAACAGAAGGAACGTCTTCCTTTTTTCTTTTTACGACAGGTTTCTTTTCAAAAAGAAGGGCAAACAGCGATAAAAAAAAGTTGGAAATAATTGTTGCCCATATTTTGTGAAAAGCACCACAAAGGCTAGAACAAATGATTGAGTACCTGGTTGAGTTCTTTATTAAGTCCGGTGGCAAGACTTTCAGTTTAACATTCAAATATTTCAACAATATGCTGTCTTTAATATACCCTCCCGAGCTTGAAATTAATGTTACTACAGGCATTTCTACCTCAGTCACTTCATCATTATAACATAGATGTAGAGTGCTGACGGACTAAGTTACAATACAGGGTTTTCAAAGATGCAGCTTAATGAAGACTATTGGCAAGATTGTGTGATATGGAGATGGATGTTGTTGATTATGCTCATCATTGTTGTTTTGTTGTCCCTAACCCAGTTCTCGTTTAATGGACGTAGCATATCTTGGATTTGACCTATATTTAATTCGGAAGATACTTACCCTTCCTGAACAGCTGGTTTTATTTTCATTGTATTTTTACAAGGGTCTTCATGCCTTTGTTCACATTTTGCCCTCGTTTTATCGATTTTTAGTTCTCCCTTTGTTTACGCTACGGTGTTCTCTTTTTTATTTCAAGAACCTCTCTCCCACCAATAAGAATTTAAATTAAGTTTATAGATATTTTAATATAAACTAGCGATAATATTGTCGTCAGTGGAAATTAGTTTGAAACTCCTGCTAAAATTCTAACATTAACTTTTACCACTCATTCATATACAATTTCGTACTTTCTGTATATTTAATCATAAAACGCACTGATAAACTTATCAATTGATTTTATTAAACTTAAAAACTGCTGTCGTTGACCTGGAAAAAAGCAGCATATTTTTCAGCAAAGTGCCTACACAAGATGTATATCCCAGCTACACCCCTGCATGCATGCTCATATAATATAATTTTAGTTTAAAAATCACTCCCGTTGTTATATTAGTAGCTTTAGCTAGGTGATTCAATTTCCGTTCAAGACGTCCCCAATGATTGTCCAAACTAATTTCACAGTCTTAAATTGTTGTAGCCTGTATGACCGACTAAGGAACATTGTTCCATATATCAACAGCTCTGTAGCCAAATGACTGTTTCCTGGTATCTAGATGTTCTAGATGTTGAATCTTGATCGTAGAGAGGAAGTTGTCCTCTCTTGGCTCCGTACTGGGAACACACATATATATATCCTACTCATTCGTACCTTTCAAAACGAGAAGATCAACCTTCATGCCACGCATGTGACACTCCATTTACAGTGGAACATTTTTAATAGAATGTGTCGATTTGAAACACATTCGTGATAATTACTTTCGAGTCCCGGATATGAAAACTCTTTTCAGTTCCGTGGACTCGAAGGCATTATTTAACTATTTGAAAGCCATTGGTCTATATTCTATATACTCTGATGTCTTTTAACTCACCTTACCCTCTTTGACGTTATACGACATATGTATCACATAGTCCATATAATGATATAATCGTTATGATAATATCTCTTTTATCAGTGAACCCCCGTTTTTTTTTATATTTTAATATCTACACATACAATGCAAATGCTTTTAAAAATATTCTTTTCTATCTGATTTTATCTTCGCTACTCGATCACATGTTTGTTTAAAAAAATAGATAGATAAACAAGCGTTTCAATATGTAATTATTGATTCGTCAATGACCTATCCGGTGACGGGCGATGACGGCAAAATGGTACTGAATGTCAATGAAAAGCCAATTCTCCAACCAGTCCGAGAAATAATAAGATTGCAGCACTATGTTCTGTTGTTTTTTCCAGTCCTGATTCATTGGTTTAGGAAACTATCTGTTATTCCTGTTGAATTAACTTACACTGCAAATTTTCTTTGTATTTTTGTTGCTGTTTTTCTTAAATTATCATTTTGTTGTGTTTTTAATGAGCGGAATACCGTAGCGCTATGGCCGATGATAAGAAAAAAATCATCATTTCTGTTGCACATAAGGTTGTGTACTCGCCTTAGACATGAACATTGGACTCTGACGGCAGATTAAAATGTAGTCTGCTTAGAGCTTAGACCTAAATCAGTCCTGGTCCTATCTTATTATAAACCGTTTTTCTAAAAACTGGTTCGGATCCAGCAGTGGGAAGGAGATGAATTCTGGAGAAATATAATCTAAATACTAATTATAGCAGTTCGCGGAAATTCCAATCATGATCTCTGGATCCTACCAGTAATGTATGGAAAACATCCAAAGGGTTACGAATGTTTCGTTTACAGAAAATCTGACGCTTCAGGGAATTCCATTCATCTATTTTTATGGGCCAATCAAAACGTTTAGAAGTTATATTTAGGAATCGAGCTCGAGGGTGGCCATCTTTTCAGATGACAGTCTTCTCTGGGTCCGTCTTCTCTCGGTGAGTAACATTAGATATATTTATTTTTTGTATTCTGTAAATTAATGTTTCATAATAACCATTTTCTAATCCTGGTTCACGTACACATGATTATATACTTGATCAATGATGCATCCGTTCATGACAACACCTGAAAAATCCGCTTCAATCCATAGCATGTCATACTGATCCAGTAGGCCTAGGTCTCACGCAGATCATGTGACATAATGTCAATCACAATTAAGTACAGAAGACACTTGTATTTGCTTGCTAGCTGTAAAAAAATAATAATCCGCATTTCTAACATTGTTAGTTTTTGTTTGTTTCGCAGTAAAACTGTGTATCGATATATATATATATATACGCCTCTCCATCCTCAACAGAATAGTAGCTAATGTAGGGCCTATCGTGTGTCATTAATTGTGTCTTCAAGTTTAATACTATGTAACATTGAATTGAGATATGAATGAATGAAGTATATGTTGTCAGCGCTGTGTGGTACAATATGTGTATTGTATGTTGATACTGATGATGTACATGTGTATTGTCAAAAAGACAACAGTTTGGTTTTAGTTTGGTTTTAAAGGGTTTAACATCTTATTAACAGCTGAGGTAATTTAAGGATGTACCGCCACAGGTGCACGTGTGAATGTGTGCTGGAGGCAGGCTATGTTAGTGTATTTGCCTCCTTGCGGATTATGAGTGCAGAATTCTGATGCCAAGTGTATAGTGCTATCTCACTGAAATACCATGCTGAAGGCCCCAGTGTAGCATTCCATCCGGTCACATTATACTGACAAGGGGTTAACCAGTTGTTGCCATTCCCCTAAATGCTGAACATTAAGCAAAAAAGAACAACTTCCATTTTTAAAGACTTATTTGGTATATTGTTTCGGCATGGGGACAGAGTTAAGCCATTGCTCTCCTCCGAAGTGACCGCATGAACTATTCAACGCGTTGAATCTAGAGTCAGAAGTGAGGTATTGCCGAGCAAGGCAATATAAAACAAAAGGTAGTTAGAAGAAGAGGAAAGTATATATATAAAGATCCCAAATGTTGTATTAGCTAGGTGCAACCGATTTATCATGGTCGCTTTGGTGTCCCCTTAGAAGGTAGCCCAAGCACAAATGCAAATCCTCAGTTCTGCAGGGGGTTTCCACATTAGTTGCCCCTTATAGAATGCAGTGTGTACATACAACAGCAGGTGTATACTGAATTTCACAATCTCCAACCTGTATGGGTGGAGCATGTATACGTTGACGAACTACTCCAATAGTGTAAGTTATACACTACAAGATATTTTTGACAGGTGCCTACTCCCCATATTTTCTAGGTCTTCTTTCAGAAATACTCCACGATGAGGTCATGAACCCAAGTTAACTAAGGCATTCCATTACAATCAATGGAGAGGGTCATGGCACAAATCTATAATACAACTAAATAGCAAAATATACAGAATATTGACAGTGCTGGGTGATATTATATATATATTTAACTCAGTTCACCCCAGTGAAATTTCATAATGAACTATTCCAACCTTTGAATTGGAAGAGTTCAAATGTATCTTCAGGGGTAAATGAGTTGGTGACAGTACAAACATGTACTGAGTGATATAGCATATAGTATTGTACTTAATAATCAGCACTAGAGCTCCTACAGGATGTCAAGTAATTAATTATGTAGAGCGACTTCCTGGTACATTGATCTGTTCGGTATATTTGTATAGAAGTCACGTATAGGAGCTCGAGTTGTAAGTTAGGAGACATGTATTTATTGCAAACATGTATCACGGTGGGAGACTACTTCATATTTCAAACTCTAGGTTTTCACTGTTTTCATACTCTATAGTGCTTCCTAAATAATACATTGACATTGATAGATTCTTATTTATGTCTTCTGTCATGATAAAATTGCTTGTCTCTTGAGTTCTTTTTTTGACAGCAGCATAACATCTGTTTGTATTAGATGATTGTTGAGGTATGTGGAAATGTTTGGGTAGCACAAGTTTCTGTGGCCTAAGGAAGATCTAAGGTGCAATGGGTGAGGGAAGATCTAGTGTCCGATACTATACATATGAGACATGGTATGTTCTACCCGTCGGCTATGGTGGTAACTTCGGGACAAGTGGGGTCGTATCGGGGGCAACAGCACGGTACATCCTAGGCTAAATGTGATTAGCCATTGAACAGCCAGCATCGAGTGAGTTGTTTGGAGAAAATCTATTCAGCTAGTTGTGTGAGGATAGATCTGGTGAATGAGTTGTGTGAGGGAAGATCTTGTTAGTCAGTTGTTTGAGGGAAGATCTGATTAATGAGTTTTGTGAGGGAAGATCACTTGAATAAGTTGTGTGAGGAAAGATCTGATAATGAGTTGTGTGAGTGAAGATCACTTGAATAAGTTGTGTGAGGAAAGATCTGATAATGAGTTGTGTGAGGGAAGATCTCTTGAATCAGTTGTGTGAGGGAAGTTCCGATGATTAAGTTGTATGAGGGAAGATCTGATGAATGAGTTGTTTGAGGGAAGATCTGGTGGATGAGTTGTTTGAGGGAAGATCTGTTTGATGAGTTGTTTGAGGGAAGATCTGGTGGATGAGTTGTGTAAGGGAAGATCTGATGAATGAGTTGTGTTAGGGAAGACCTTGTAAGTTAGCTGTTTGAGGGAATATATATATATATAATGATGAGTCAGTGTTGTAAGGGAAGGGAAGATCTTGTGAGTTAGGTGTGTGAAGGAAGGTCTATTTAGTCAGTTGTGTTATGTAAGATCTTGTGAGTTGTGTCAGTAAAGATCTGGTTAATGAGTTGAATTGGGTGAGGAAAGGGAAGATCTAGTGAGTTAGATGTGTGTGGAATATCTAGTGAGTAAGTCGGATGGTGAAAATCAAGTGAGTTGTGAGGGAAGATCTTACTACGAGAGAGTTGTATCAGAAAGATCTGATGAGTGAGGTCCATGTGAGAAAGGATCTAGCGAGTAGGTTGGGTGAGGGAAAACCAGGTGAGTGACTTGGATGGGAACAGACATTTATAAGTCTTCTTTTTATTAATGTTTTCCATTTTTCTTTTTCTTTTTTTGCACTGCTAGATTTTGGAACTACATTCAATATTATTATTGCTGATGATAAGAACCTGTACAGATTGATTGGACAAGATACAAATTGTACCTGAAGCTGATGTAAGTTGTGTCCGTTTGACATCAGAAAGTGGCATTGCCTTGGGAGAGACATGGCTGATGCAGAAATGATGGAGGGAAATATATTGCCATGTGCTTATGTGGTGGAACTAATAAAGACAGACCCAACACTAAATAAGAAGTGGACTGAGTTGTACTCATTCAAAGACGAGATTAAAAGGCTACGCTTGCGATGCGAAGACTTTCTAGCAGAAGATCATTGCTGGTAAGATAGATATTTGCAAAGGTCATATAATGAGAAACAAAAACCAGTAATCATGGAACAGTTCTTGTGCTCAAACACAAATTCTGTGCTCAAGCCCAATTTCTTGCCCCAGAAACTAATAAATGAAAAATCATATTTCGTCAACATTTTTGGAAGATTTTGGAGAGAATTCAAGACGCATTCTGTTTTAATTCATTCAGCTCTGAAATTTCATAATGAACTATTCCAACCTTTGAATTGGAAGAGGTCAAATGTGTTTTCAGGGGTAAATGAGTTTAATGTTCACACTTTACTATCTGACCTTATCACATGATATAAGCAAAGTTACAAGAAAGTTGGTTTGAGCACAAAATCTGTTCTTGAGTATGAGAATGATTTCATGAATACTGGCCCAGGTATTTAACTTGTAATGGTTGGTGATCTTAAAGGAATGATTTAGTGAAGTAAGTTGTTTTGATTACCTGAAAATCGAGTCGACACTGAAAATATATATTTCCTAACAAAAGTTTATGTAGTTGATAATGACATGACCTGAAGCCAACGTCCAATGAGGTCAGTTTCATCTGATAAAAATAGGTACGACAGAAATAGCACAATTTAATATATCCGGGGCTTTCAGTGTACAGCACAATTTACACAATACATCGTGGGAAAGAATTATAAGTAGCATGATATATATACTTCTTATCACATATTTCTGTTCACATTTGGATTTGAATAAAAACGAACAGGTTCAATTAGAGCATGCACACATTGAGAGGGTCCTACTGGGAGAATTTCAAACCGCAGAAAGTATGATATCAATAGGGTTAAACATAAAACAGATCACTCATTTATAACGATGTTTTAGATGCTGTTGGAAGATGATTTTGATTCAGAATATATGCATATACTTGTATTCAGAGAGGCTAGGCAAATAAAGCGAGAAGTTACCTTCTCTCCCCGGCTGAAAAGACATTTTTGTTAGCTAGAAGTTCACAGACAGCTGGTGCTAAAATGTACGGCTGTACAGTTAAAGATTTCTCCGTTACTGATTAAAAATGCCAAGAAAACATTTTCTCTTACCCTGGACAGGTGTATCCGCACTTTTACCGGTGTGAGATTTCCTTGTCTCACCCTAGGGTTGATACGGGGGGATTCCCCTATTCATAACAATGGTATGAGGTCACTTCAGCAATACAATGACGTCACATCAACAATTCATCAACGTCACGTCAACCATGAATTTAGCATGTAACATTATCATTACATTGTGTATATGACACACATTGGGAGAACAGAGGAAGAGAAAAAGAATCATTCACCCCCTTGTGGGTAAGTTAGGGGAATCTCAACCCTCAGTGAAAGATTCTTAAGTTGCCAAACATTCGGCAAAGCCTCGTGTTTTGCAACATAAGAATCTTCCCCCTTGGGTTGAGATTCCCCTATCTCACCCCAAGATTCTATTAGTCTCTTGTCAATTTCTCGACATGAATTGTTCATAGGGAGTATTAAACTATATAATCATGGAGAGTTTTGTGACAAAGTTATAAAAAAAACTTGCTTCACTAAATTGTCCCTTTAATATTTAATTTTTAAACTTTTAAATAAATCTATTTCCAAAATCCTGTTCATTGTTTTTTATTCTCAAACAAGGAAGATAAAGCATGAAGTACGTATAATATATAATTCTGTTTATAGGAACCAGGCCTTGAAGGCGTATGAAGAGAGATCCTGGCAAACAGATGGGCAAACTTCAGAAATGCTCTACAAACTCTTGATTAGATCCTACCACGACAAGTGTCAAAACAATACTGCAGATGGCATCATCATTTCTGGAGATTTGACTGCTCTGCAGGTATGCCTCCCCGTTAACATTTTACATTTTCAACTTAAGCTGAAATACTTATAGGCCACGACTGCCATTTTGAAAAACTATTTCGAACTTAATGTCAAGTTCTGCTGGGCCGATTGAACTGAAACTTTGTAGGAATGATCCACTTAAAGTCCTGACAAAGTGTTGTTATATTTCGGGTCAAACAGAAATCCAATATGGCTGATACGGCCGTCATTTTGAAAAAATATTTCAAACTTAAAGTCAAGTTCTTCTGTGGCGATTGAACTGAAACTTAATAGGAATGGTTGACTCAAGGTCCTGACAAAGTGTTGTTATTTTTCGGGTCAATCAGAAATCCAATATGGCCGACACGGTGGCCATTTTGAAAAACTATTTCAAACTTGTAGTCGATTTCTGCTGGGCCGATTGAATTGAAACTTGGTAGGAAAGATTGACTCATGGTCCTGACAAAGTATTGTTATTTTTCGGGTCAATCAGAAATCCAATATGGCCACCACGGCGTCATTTTGAAAAACTATTTTAAACTTATAGTCAAGTTCTGCTAGGCAGATTGAACTGAAACTTTGTAGGAATGATTGACTCATGGTCCTGACAATGTGTTGTTATTTTTCGGGCCGATCAGAAATCCAATATGGCCGACATAGCCGCCATTTTGAAAAACTATTTCAAACTTAAAGTCAAGTTCTGCTGGGCCGATTGAACTGAAACTTGGTAGGAATGATCGACTCATGGTCCTGACAAAGTGTTGTTATTTCTCTGATTGATCAGAAATCCAATATGGCTGCCATGGCCGCTATTTTGAAAACAACTTTTTCAAACTTAAAAACAAGTTCTAATAGGCCGATTTAACTGAAACACGGTCTAGGAATGATCAGCTCATGGTCCTGACAAACTTAAGGTAACGTTATACTTAACTATTTTTTACTCATATTGGTACATATTTCAACAACAAAAATAAATACTGTTAAGGCCCATGGGCCTCTTGTTAGTGTTCTAAGATCCTCATCCCACTGTCAGAAACTGTAACTACAATTATTGGAAACTGTTTTTTCCCATCATGACTATGGTTTTAATAGATCATTTCTGAAAAAAACCCCAAACCTTGTGGGACTTTTCCGAGATATCATTTAGATGAAATAAACAAAATATAATCAACAACAGTGTTCTGAGCGTAAAATACATTCGGGGCTAGACCGGGGTTTGAACCCTTGATATTAGATTGTTATATTATTGCACTTACTAATTTAGCTACCTGACAGATGGAAATTTCCTTGCTGAACTGTGCTACAGTTAAATCCAAATAGAAGTTAAAGGGAGGTTACTGTAAAAATGAGAAACATATTACACCTCTGTTTGTATTACTGTATAACGAACAGCAATAGTAAAAAATTGTGACTTATCAAAACAAGACAATAAGGTTGATTACCTTGAAAGATTGAGGGGGGATCTGAACTGTCACCAGTGGGAACTATTCATGTGGCTTATTACTTATGAACATCGATCATCAAAAGTCTATAATTGTATAATATTGTTTTACACAGTACAGCTCCTTCTTATCTAAATGCTTGCCTCATAATAGATTAAGACCTATGAAGAGTTTTATTGTCTTACATCTAAAGTTGTGTTTGCAGAAGATTTGTTGAACTGCAATAACATTTGATTTATGATAATTTCAAATCTGTTATCGTAGGAAAAGTACGAGGGAAAGCATTCAGACCTGATTATGGACCTATTGGAGTGTTTGAATGGGGAGAGACAACTGCTGCTACCTGGGAGTCAAGTAAGGATTTAGCTTGTCACGTTGTAGTCCACAGTGCAGAAAATAGGCAGTGTAATGACTTATTAGTCCCCCACCGGTTCCTGTTTTACACTCCGTCCGTCTGTCATTAAATATAGCAGTTGTCATGCTAACCCACAGTAAATCTATGTAATGGTTGACAGAAATTGTTTTAAGTGTCCTGAAAAATGTTAAGCACACTTAGTGACTGCCAATTCCGAATCCTGAATTTAAAAACTAATTTAAAATTGTGTTAATTTTTTTTTCTCAGTCTAGATTTAAGAATGTGATCAATCAATCATTATACTGTAATAAACCGCCAGGTACAATGTGCCTGTCAGCTTATGTCATCCTGAGATATATCTATGGAGGCATATGGTAGTCTAGTAGTAGGACCCCAGGCTCGTGATCAAAGAGTTGCAGTTTGAGTCACGACACGGCATTGTGTTGTATCTTTGAGCTAGATACTTAACTATTTGTTCCAGTCTACTCGGCTGTAAATGAGTACGTGGTTGGGCAATGCTAGAATTTTAGAATGCTAGCTGTGAGTGCTGAAATGGCAGCACCGGCTGTATGCTGTATTTTTGAAATAAGGTCAGACCTAGTAATCTGATGCTGTTTCAGGAGAGGCCTTGACAATGCCTTGCAAGGCCTGCTTAAACATTTGCCGAAAACATTACATTTAAAAACAGACAAACTGGTTGAACCAGATAATATGCGAAAGGGGCCCAAGTCTGTATTCCCAAGGTGAAGGTCACAGGCAAAGGGTCAGATGTCAATGAATGTAATGCTTATTGAAATGCTTGTTGTCTGTAAATTTCTTACTATACGGCCGACATAATCATGTGAGTGTATTCGTCAGGTGGAAGACATGGATACGATGGAGAAAGATGGCGTACTCCACAACGTGCACCAGCTGGACACGTTACGCAAGGTAGGATGTCACTGCATACTGTCAAACTCCTTATCTTCATAGTTTCTAATTTTAGGGAATTTGCTTAAATGGTCAGTTCTGTTTTTATCCATTTGCAGGACAAAGGATAAAATGTCCAGGGTACTTTATAATTTCACAGAAAAATTATAATTGCAAAAAAATATCAAAAAAATTCCCATATGGAAAACAACTTGTATAATAGTAAATATTTTAGGACAGGGGAGGGGGAATCACTTTTCACTCTATTTAACTTTGTACAAATAATGTTAGAGGGAGGAATAATGTTTACAGAGGAATTATGTTTACAGAGGTATTATGTTTACAGAATTTAAGCCTTTTGTCTTTTTGTTGATTGATGTATAATTTAGTGTTAATCTGGATTACTTTAAACCAGTATCAAATTAAATGTGTTTTCTGTTCAATAAAAAACTTTAATACATTTATAATTAATTTGCATAGTTGTTTTCTATTGTAAAGTGATTGTCCATAAACTGTACATTGGGAACATTGTCCATACACTGTACATTGGGAACATGTCCATGTACTGTACATTGGGAACATGTCCAATTAATGTACATTGGGAACATTGTCCATCTACTGTACATTGGGAACATGTCCCTATACTGTACATTGGGAACATGTCCATGTTCTGTACATTGGGAACATGTCCATGTTCTGTACATTGGGAACATGTCCATTTATTGTATATTGGGAAAATGTCCATGTACTGTACATGGGGAACATGTCCATGTACTGTACATTGTGAACATGTCCATATACTGTACATACATGTCCATATACTGTACATTGGGAATATGTCCATATACTGTACGTTGGGAACATGTCTATATACTGTATATTGGGAACATGTCCTTGTACTGTACATTGGGAACATGTCCAATTAATGTACATTGGGAACATTGTCCATACATTGTACATTGGAAACATGTCCATATACTGTACATTGTGAACATGTCCATATACTGTACATTGGAAACTTGTCCATATACTGTACATTGGAACATGTCCATATACTGTACATTAGGAACATGTCCATATCCGGTACATTGGGAACATGTCCATATTCTGTACATTGGGAACATATCCATATACTGTACGTTGGGAACATGTCCATATACTGTGGGGTGGGAACATGACCATATACTGTACATTGGGAACAGGTCCATATACTGTACATTGGGAATATGTCCATATACTGTACGTTGGGAACATGTCCATATACTGTTCATTGGGAACATGTCCATTTTCTGTACATTGGGAACCTTGTCCATACACTGTACATTGGGAACATGTCCCTATACTGTACATTGGGAACATGTCCCTATACTGTACATTGGGAACATGTGATTGTCCATAAACTGTACATTGGGAACATGTCCATTTATTGTATATTGGGAAAATGTCCATGTACTGTACATTGGGAACATGTCCATGTATTGTACATTGGGAACATGTCCATGTTCTGTACATTGTGAACATGTCCATATACTGTACATTGTGAACATGTCCATATACTGTACACCGGGAACATGTCCATATACTGTACGTTGGGAACATGTCCATATATTGTACATTGGGAACATGTCCATATGCTGTACATTGGGAACATGTCCATATTCTGTACATTGGGAACATATCCATATACTGTACATTGGGAACACGACCATATACTGTACATTGGGAACACGTCCATGTTCTGTACATTGGGAACATGTTCATATACTGTACATTGTGAACATGTCCATATACTGTACACCGGGAACATGTCCATATACTGTATATTGGGAACATTGTCCATACATTGCACATTGGGAACATTGTCCATGTACTGTACATTGGGAACATGTCCCTATACTGTACATTGGGAACATGTCCCTATACTGTACATTGGGAACATGTCCATATTCTGTACATTGGGAACATATCCATATACTGTACGTTGGGAACATGTCCATATACTGTACATTGGGAACATTGTCCATGTACTGTACATTGGGAACATGTCCATGTACTGTACATTAGGAACATGTCCATATACGGTACATTGGGAACATGTCCATATACTGTACATTGGGAACATGACCATATACTTTACATTGGGAACATGTCCATGTACTGTACATTGGGAACATTGTCCATATACTGTATATTGGGAACATGTCCATGTACTGTACATTGGGAACATGTCCATATACTGTACATTGTGAACATGTCCATATACTGTACATTGGGAACATGTACAAATACTGTACATTGGGAACATGTCCATATACTGTACATTGGGAACATATCCATATACTGTACGTTGGGAATATGTCCATGCATATACTGTACATTGGGAACATATCCATATACTGTACATTAGGAACATGTCCATATACTGTACATTGGGAACATATCCATATACTGTACTTTGGGAACATGTCCATATATTGTACATTGCGAACATGTCCATGTACTGTACATTGGGAACATTGTCCATATACTGTATATTGGGAACATGTCCATGTGCTGTACATTGGGAACATGTCCATATACGGTACATTGGGAACATGTCCATATACTGTAGATTGGGAACATGTCCATATACTGTACATTAGGAACATGTCCATATACTGTACTTTGGGAACATATCCATATACTGTACGTTGGGCATATGTCCATGCATATACTGTACATTGGGAACATATCCATATACTGTACGTTGGGAATATGTCCATGAATATACTGTACATTAGGAACATGTCCATATACTGTACATTGGGAACATGTCCATATACTGTACATTGGGAACATGTTAGAAGTGCTTGAATTATGTTGATGTTACATCTTCACTTAAACTGATACATCTTGTGCCACCAGTATATTATTAACTAATTTTCGGAGTGGCAATCGTCACTGTAAACATACATTTGCTGCTTTATGTTTCAGGAACTTGATAATCACATAAAGTGCTATGATCCTAAGAGGGAAAAACTTGAGGAACTGAAGGAAAGGCTTCGTTCATTATGTATGTGTTTTGTCATTTCCTCACTATATATTAGAATTAAATGTTTTCCCCTACTCACTAATGATTCTAAAGTCCTATTATTATATGGGGCCTTCACTATTGTTCTTAAAATCTGCAATCGTCTCTAGTTGGGATAGATGAAAGACGGGTGATGCACTATTCAAAATGGCCACCATGGTAGCCATCTCAAATTATTGTTACTCCTCCTGATATATTTAACAATTTAATGACGTATTGAGTAAGCATGGTATGTTGAGAAGTGACAGCCATTTTGAAAATCTTCCACTCAGTCCTCCTGGATATATAGGTGAAAGTCATATTGTTACTCGGCCTCTAAGGATTAGGATCTATAGTTGCTCCGGATCCTAAATCAATGTTAGAGTGGTCCTATATATTTAATGTGTACATTTGAATGCAACTCTGTAATGCTTCTTTCAAAATTACAAATGGTGCACTTTAAAGGGCAGGTCAGTTCATTTACACTACACTCAATCTATACCAGACCCTGTCCAATTAAGATTTTTGTGTAAACGTTACAGAAATTATTCATTAGAAAAGCAGTTTTTTATGATTGATTGTAAAAATGTGAATTATTGCTACCGAGGTTATATATTTGTGAAGTAGCTGAACCTAGTCACAATGATATGTATATGTACTCCATATTCACTATCAAATATATACTCCATACTCACTACCAAATATATGTACTCCATACTCAATACCAAATATGTACTCCATTGTCACTACCAAATACATGTATGTACTCCATATTCATAACCCAAATATAAACTTTATAGTCACTATCGTATATATGTACTCCATACTCACTACCAAATATGTACTCCATACTCACTACCAAATATGTACTCCATACTCACTACCAAATATGTACTCCATATCATTACCAAATATGTACTCCACATAACTACCAAATATGTACTCCATACTCACTACCAAATATGTACTCCATATCACTACCAAATATGTTTTCCATAGTCACTACCAAATATGTACTCCATAGTCATTACCAAATATGTACTCCATAGTCACTACCAAATATTTACCATTGATGGCATTGCCATTATATTGCCCTACCACATTCAGATGGCATTCATGAAAGCTATGAATGCCATAACCTGATTGTGAACGTCATCATTATTATTATGTCATAATTATAACATTGGATACAACTGATCACACATACAATATATATACACTTCATGAGCTTACACATACAATATATACACTTATCTGAGCTAGTCAAATGCTGAATTTCAATAAACAAATTCAATTTTTACATGAAATTTACATGTTGAACTGTTTTCATTTGGCATTCATAGGCAATATCGATGCCAAATTGACAAAAGGAAATTCAACATGAAGTGCTTCATTGTATTTGTGTTTGTTCAGTCGGCATTCATAATTCTTATAAATGTCAACTGATAGCAGCTCAATGCTTAACCCTTTCACCAGTCTGTAGACCATGGTATGTTCGACCATAGTCACAACAAATATGTACATGTACTACCAGAGTCATAGCAAACAATCTCATATCTGAAATACAGTTCAATCCTTATGAGAAAATTGTTATCAATTTTTCACATGAATTATAACTTTCATAAATTTACCAAACAATTACATTTTTTGTCACCTAACTAATGATAAAATGATAAAGTCTTGATGCAGATTTAGAATGTGGCGTTTTGGTTTTTACTGTCCGTTGTCATCATTTGTTGTCATTTTATTTTACTATTTTAGATCCAAGCGACCTGTTTCCCAAGCCTCAAAATGGACTTACTTTTAACAATCAGGAGGCAATCGAAGATACTAAGCGTCAATTTGAGGAATGTCGTATCAGCAAAAGCGATACTGAAATGGTAACCATGGAAATAGTGTCCTAAGGCTTTTAATGCAATGATTCTTAATAATTGGGGACACTGTATCATAATAAATGTACTGATGTTCTGAAAATTTAGTAGGAGAATCAACCTATCTTCCTAAACAATGCTTGTTAGTGCTAATTCACAGAAAGGACTGGAGAGATCTTTCTCAAATTTCACATTAAGGTCCCTCAGTTATGCAAATCAAATTTTGGACTGATCCGAATACCAGGATGGCCGACACGCAGCCTTCTTGAATTTTGAGAGTTGAAGTTTGTTAGCGCTCAGAAATTACCAGAGGGATTTCTCAAAACATTAAAACCCTCCTGGTCACTAATAACAGATTCTAAATTTTGGGACTGATTTAAAAACTGAGATGTCCAACAGGCTGCCATCTTGAATGTTGAGGGTTGAAAAATGTTAGTGCTATATTTCCATAAAGTACTGGAGAGATCGTTTTCAAATTTCACCAGAAGGACCCCCTTAGTTATTGCATGTCGGATTTTGGGACCGATTGCAAAACCAAGATGGCCGAATATGGCTGACAGGCGAACATCTTAAATTTTGAGAGTTTAAGTTTGTTAACACTATTTCTCATAAATAACTGGAGGGATTTTTATCAAATTCCCATGAAGATCCCTTATTGTCCTTACTTATGCATACCAAACTGTGGGGACTGATCAGAAACTTAAGATGGCCGACAGATGGCCATCTTAAATTTTGAGAGTTCAAGTTTGTTAACACTATTTCTCAAGAAGTACTGGACAGAACTTTATGAAATTTCATATGTGGATTTTCATTGTAGGTCCTAAGTTGTGCATGTTTCATTTTGATTTGGATCAGAAGTAAAACAAAAATGTTGCAGGGCAGCCATCTTGGACTTTCATAGTTCCAGTTTATCACTATTTGTCAAGAAGTACTAGACAGATCTGGTTCAGATTTCAAACTGAGGTTCCCCTTGTATTAAATTCAGTGCTGTCGTGTTAGTAAATATTTCAAACGATAACCTCACTTTAATAAAAGAACAATGTCATACACAGGAGTATGAAGCTTTCATTAAAAGATACCACAAGGTGAATTGACTGTTTTCATGACTCTATTCAACAGAGAAAAGAAGAAAAAGATCAATTTTATTGGTATCACTCCATTTGACTGTCTGACAGGAATATTGTGTCAAGCGTATCTTAAAACTTTTCAAAGGTTAAGGTCATAGGTCATAGCATGGTATGCAAGTACATCAAAGTGTATAGTATAAAAAATAGGTCACTGTGACCTAAGGTTTGACCTTTGACCTGAACCTTTGAATAATGTTGTCTGGGACATTCCTTCTATACTATTTCAGCTGTAGTAACCAGATTTTGTTTCCAAGAACATCTTGGGATGATGCAATGTCAAGTACAAAAAAGTAGGTCACTGTAACCTATGCTTTGACCTTTGACCTGATCCTTTGAACAATTTGTCCTGGCATATCTTCTGTTAAAGATTTGGTATGCAAATATCTACATGGATTGGTGAAGTGCAAAGTATAAAGAGTAGGTCAATTTGTTCTATGCTTTGACCTTTGACTTCAACCTTTTGATACAGCTGGCCATGGTCCAGGGCATATCCTTCTATACTCATTCACCAGGACTTACCAGATTGTATATGCAAGTATGTCTTGGCATGGGGAGTACAGGACGTATGTCACTGTGGCCTATATCCTAAAATAGGTGTACAGCTCATTAAATAAAGAAATCATTACCAATGGGGGATTATAATTTGCCTTAAAATACCTTGCCCTGTTTATCCTTTAAATTGGCCTACAGTGTTAGTTTCTATGGGAGAGGGGTATAAGTTAACCTTTAGCTTACAGTTCTAGTTACCTTGTTGTAGGGAAACATGATTCTTTGTTTCCCTTGAGACCTAGAGACAAATGTTAGATGACTTTAATCAGGTAACTATGACCTGTTTAACTCTTGGTAACTTTTAAGTCAAAGGCCACATGCAATATTGAAATCTCAAATTTTGTAGCTTACAAATGATTAGACTTGAAAAAACAACCATTTTTTTTTTAGCATTTTCTGATCAATTCTTTTGTTTTAGCAAATTTCTGCAACATTGTGCAGCATTGTAGACAATGCTAATATAGTGCTGACAGAGTTGCAGAGTGAAATGAAACACTGGAGGATGGAACAGAAAAAGTACTATGTAGATGTTGCTGCGAAGCCCAGTATGCCCTCGAAACCTCCGCTCACTAAATGGTACGATGTAACAAATATGAACATTGCAAGCTTAATAAGTTAACTTTTTCTTTTATGAATGTGAAAATCTCGACAACAGCATGACAATTTTAAGAAAACTTTAATCAAAATTAATGAAAAGTCAACAAGTATTTATGTATCAATTATTATCTTGTAATAGAAAAAATAATAAATAGAAAAATAGACATTGAATTTAAAAAGTGTTTTGGTTACTAAATGTATAATTGTTTAACCATTTTGAATTTATAAGCGAGTTGGCCATTATTTGTTTAAAAAATTAAGAAGTTTTGCAACTATTGCAGTGCCATTCAATAAAAAGTGGACTTTTGTTATAGGTGTGCACATGCTGGACAGACCCTGTTTGACCTCATTCGCTGTTCTCTACCCAACATTTCTGTGGACAGCGACCCCAATCTCACACAGAAAATGCAGAAAATAAATGACATATTCGACGAAATGCAGCTGTGGTAAATTAATTAATTAAGTCGAAAGTCAATATTTTTCTATTGATTTTTCAAATAATGAGAAATATGTTACTTGTGTCTTTGACACATCAGAAGTCCTCTAAGTTTATATGAACTTTTTTCATTAAGTTAAAACAATAATGAAACAAATTTTAACAACTTATACTACTCACTCTTGTTGGCCCGAGTGTTAGCGTGCGGGGGGTCTTAATGTGGGAGGAAACCGGAGTATCCAGAGAAAATGGGGGCAGGTTACCCCACACCTTTTCACGTCTGATCAGGGAATTGAACCCCAGTCGCCTTGGTGAGACTGGCCAGGGTGCTATCCACTGCGCCACCCGACCACCCTTTGTTTATCTTTAAAGTTAGGAAGCAAGATTATACTGGAATCGTGTTGTCTGTTTGAAGACACATTTTTGTCCAGACTTCTCCTTATCCTAAAGGACAGATATTGATATAATGATATCAATGATTTGTAGAGTCTTTGATTTGTGTGTGGTACTCCATGACTCTTTCATTTTTTGTGACCTCTGTCTACTTATTCGTGGTCTTCAATTTGTGTGTTACTCAAAGACATTTTTATGCTATGCATATATACATGCAAGATCTCACAGGTTTTCATCTCGGATAAAGTCGCATGGCGTGTGACCTTTTCATGCTTGCCAACTCTACCTATTTTGGAGGGAGACTCTCCATTTTTGACCGTAAAATTGAGCATTTTCAGCCAGTAACTTTGCTAAACTATTCCTATTATTGTGTCGCCTGCAACGCGAGGCGACATATAAGTATAACCTTGTCGGCGTCAGTTGCGTCGTCCGAAACAAGGTTTCCGTGCGATAACTTCAGTTCCCTTAATTGGGTTGATTAAACTCAAAATTGGTACACATATTGCATACCAATATAGCTCAGACGAGTACGCATTTCAGAAGTTTACATGCATATTTTATAGAGTTATGCCCCTTTTATTGCCAAATAAGGGCATTGTGTAGTAAATTCAAGATTTTTTATTTTTTTTTAATCAATTCCTTTCAAACTCTGTATGATTATGCTAGAAGCAATATATATTACGGGTTTTTCTGTTGAGTTTCAACTTTCCACATCAACTCAAGCCAAAACACTTTTCTCATTAAAAGTGCTGAGAGGCCACACATCCACTCCTGTTGAATTCTTGTCTAAGAACCAATGATTTCTTCTGAAAAAATAGCCCAAAATATGCCATTTAGAAGTGTTATTTTTCCCTAGGGTTTACACACATGTCTGGTATATATGCTTTTAATTCTGAGCATACGTAATCTCTTTGATTCTTGTGTTGCTATATGAATCTTACATTAAGTATGACCTCTGTATACTTACTCGTAACAAATTTGATTTGTGTGTAACTTAAACATTGACTCGTATTTTATAGTGTGACATCTCTCATCCTCGATACTCTAGGGGTTATGCTCATTTATGCTCTCTACACCCCTGGAATATGTCATAGCAAAATTGAAGGCACAAATATAGCCGTTTGATTGGTCTCCGGTAAAAAAAATCTGACCAATCGGTAGGCTGATACCTGTCCTTTAAAGATTACAGACTCAGGAGCGACATCTGAGTTCAAAGTAAGTCAATTTTTACCGTTACACAACCGCGCGATTCTTTTGATATACATGTACATCAAAGGATCGAACTAGTCTTCTTGTCTCATCAACAAGGTGGTGCACACTGAGCCTTAAATTTTGCTTTGACATATTCTAGGGGTGCAGAGAGCGTAAGTGAGCGTAACCCCTGGGGTATCGAGGAAGGACATCTCTGTCCTCAAACAATAATTTCCCCATATTATATATTGCATTAGATGTTTAGTGTAGGTAAAAGATGACAATATAAATACTGGGTGTACAGTTATAAGTAATTATTTGCAAGACACATGAATTGCCACTTAATGCAGGTGAAAGTAAAAGATTATACACAAAATACGGGCAATTTATAGTGTGGAAAAGTGGTCATGAGGATTTCAGTTTGCCTCTGGGAAACAGCTCGGTTTATAGATCAGAAAGTTATTTTTTGTAGATATTATTTTTACAAAAATGGTAAAAATTTCTGTGAAAATGCATTTTGTCTGCTGATATTACAAAACTTTTAGTCTCTTTGAACTTAATTTGAGCTGGTTTTTTTTGTTTTTTTTATCACAATGCCACTGTAGAACCTCAAATTCGGGTTGATGTGGACTCAAAGTGTTTGTAAAATAATATTGGCGACAGAACTCATCCGGAATCCTCTTCTTTTGCAGCTCTTTTGTAGTCACAGATCAGGTCAAAAACTTCATCAAAGTCAGTATGGGTACAAAAAAGAAGAGTTCCGATGGACAGGACGAGGATGATGAGGACAGTGGTGGAAACAAAAAGTTCAGCTGCCCGAAGTTTAAAGCCACCGTTAGGTTAGATACATTTTTGCCATTTGTTGCTGTGTCTCTGACCATTGTAGTTTACCATATCGCAGGACATTTCCACGCGAATGACATTTTCGTGAATTCGCTGGTCAACAATGTGATGGTGAAAATATGATCCGCAGAATAATATGACAGACTTAAAATGAGCTGCAATTATAAACTTCATAACCACAATGTCGTGAAATAGCCAGCATGTGGTTGTCACAATTCATTTAGACGTATTACAGGATGTTTGAAAATAGATTATATTACACAAGTAATACTTTTGTTGATGATTAGGTTAACAAAATCCACTGATTTGTTTTTGTCCAATATGCTGTAATAAAACTTATTCATTTGACTATATGACCCTTTATATGCTGAGCATACCTGCTAAATGACCCGCATTGAATTGCCTGAGTGTCCGGTCAAAATCACAAAAATTTAAGCCCACGTAAATAATCCTTTATAAGATATTTACATTGTTTAAGTAGTGTCTCTAACCATTGTTAGGCTTGATAATACAGTGTTCAGCATTATTCAAACCATCGTTTATCACATTTTTTCGGCACAAATGAAGACCCAATATTACCTGATGATTAAGCATTCTGCACACCTAACAATTTTGAAACATTAAGCTTCATGGCAGAACCTTTAAAAATGTTCAAGAAAATAACTTTTTTTTAGCTCACCTGGCCCGAATAACTAAGAGGCCTAGGGTTAAGGTATTTGGCCAGTAGCATCCTGGGATGAAGGGCTACCTAGTTTGTTTAAATAAATGACCTTCGTCCCTTTTCAAGGTCACAGGGGTCGATTGTCTTAAAAAATCTTTATACAACTTCTTCTGAATAACTAAGAGGCCTAGGCTAATGATATAAGGCCAGTAACATGCTAGAATGAAGGGCTACCAAGTTTGTTCAAGTGAATGACCTTGAGTTATATTCAAGGTCACAGGGGTCAAATATGTTAAAAACCTTTAACAACATCCTCTGAATAACTGAGAGGCCTAGGGTTAAGGTATTTGGCCAGTAGCATGCTGGGATGAAGGGCTACCTAGTTTGTTCAAATGAATGACCTTGACTTATATTCAAGGTCATAGGGGTCAAATATGTTAAAAACCTTTAACAACATCCTCTGAATAACTGAGAGGCCTAGGGTTAAGGTATTTGGCCAGTAGCATGCTGGGATGAAGGGCTACCTAGTTTGTTCAAATGAATGACCTTGACTTATATTCAAGGTCATAGGGGTCAAATATGTTAAAAACCTTTAACAACTTCTTCTGAATAACTGAGAGGCCTAGGGTTAAGGTATTAGGCCAGTAGCATGCTGGGATGAAGGGCAACCTAGTTTGTTCAAATGAATGACCTTGACTTAAATTCAAGGTCACAGGGGTCAAATATGTTAAAAACCTTTCAACAATTTCTGAATAACTGAGAGGCCTAGGGTTAAGGTATTTGACCAGTAGCATGCTGTGATGAAGGGCTACCAAGTTTGTTTAAATGAATGACCTTGACTTATATTCAAGGTCACAGGGGTCAAATATGTTTAAAACATTTAAACAATTTCTTCTGAATAACTGAGAGGCCTAGGGTTAAGGTATTTGACCAGTAGCATGCTGGGATGAAGGGCTACTTAGTTTGTTCAAATGAATGACCTTGACTTATATTCAAGGTCACATGGGTCAAATATGTTAAAAACATTTAAACAACTTCTTCTGAATAACTGAGATGATATTTGGCCAGTAGCATGCTGGGATAAAAGGCTATCAAGTTTGTTCAAATGAATGACCTTTACACATATTCAAGGTCACCGGGGTCAAATATGTTGAAAACCTTTAAACGACTTCTTCTAAATTAGCCAAAGGCCAAGGGTGATGATATTTGGTCATTACCAGGCTGGGATGAAGGGCTACCAATTTTGTCAAAATGAATGACCTTCGCCCATATTCAAGGTCACAGTGGTCAATATATGTTTTAATCTTTAAATGACTTGTTCTGTATAACCAATAGGTCCAGGTTGAGGATAATTTGCCAAAAGCATGCTGGGTTGGAAGACTTTAAACTCTGTTCAACCTAATGTCTTTGTTCGACATTCAAGGTCACAGGTGTCATATGTTTAAATCTTTTAATAGGTTCTTATGAATCAAACACTGATATTCTGCCTGTAGCTGTATTTTAGTCCACTTTTAAGATTACAAGTGTGAGATTAATACCAGGTGAGGGATTCAGGCCCATTGGGCCTCTTGTTTAAAGTAAGTCAGTGAATTATGGTGAAGGGAAGGGACTAGAAAAAGACAGGGGTGCTTCTTATGTTGAATGTGGTACAACATCTGACTTTGAAAACCTGTGATTATATGACAAGTATATTATGGATAGAAAATTTATGTTATTTAACGGTAAATGTTTTATTAGGTCACCTGAGCTTTGCTCAAGTGACCTATTCCAATCGCTGTTCGTCCGTCGTCGTCCGTCGTCCGTCGTCCGTCGTGCGTCGTGCGTAAACTTTTACATTTTCAACTTCTTCTCAAGAACCAGTGGATGGATTTTTTTCAAACTTGGTCAGAATCATCCTTGGTAGATGAGGCTTCAAAATTGTAAAATTGGGATTCCTATCCCTAACCCTGGGGCCAGGGCGGGGCCCCAAAGGGAAAATTATCCAATATTTCAAAAATCTTCTTCTCCAGACTCAGAGGTACTACAGTAATTTTCTCTACGTGGAAAGAAAGATCATCAGGGGCTTTACTTAAATTGTAAATTTCAGGACCCCCGAGCTATCCGTTCTCCCTTGGGGAGGGGTTAACGTTTAATATGATTTATATAGGGAAATAACACTTTTTGGTATATATTTTATCCATTTTCAGCAGAAAATTGCTCAAACTTAGTCAGAATCATCTTGGGTAAATGAGAGTTTTACTTTGTAAAATTAGGATTCCTGCCCCATCCCCAGGGGCTAGGGCGGGGCCCCAAAGGGAACATTTACCAATATTTTCAAATTCTTATCCATTGATGACATGACAAGTATTGTATTTCACTTAGTTTACATGCTGATTTCCACATCACATCTAAACAAGAAAATAAAGCTACCAGTATCTATGATATAACTCAGGTGACCGCTAAGGCCCTTGGGCCTCTTGTTGTATACATAGTGTAAGGTCATAAAAACAACCCTCAAAATAAATATGTATCTGGTTTACATATACATGTAATACATACTGGCCATAGTCGGCATTTTAGTTTTGGTCAGGCACGTCTGGACCCATCAATATGCATGTGCTGAATATTCCTTAGATGAGCCTCAGTTCAGATTTACTGTAATCATATATAATAACCATACATAAGGATGAAAATGCATCTCAGCTATAAATTATATGTACAACCAGTGAGGTCCAATTCTCTACAATTAATTGTAAAAGTTCTCTCCTGTCAATTTGTTTGGCTTATACAACATATATGCCCTGTAGTTAACATTTTTGCCCTTTGTTGAGAGGGCAAAAATATAATGGTGAGAAAACATGGCAGTGAGCTTTTTTATGAGTTGACTCATTCACCCCTGAGGTTCATAACGAACTATTCCAACCTTTGAATTGGAAGAGTTCAAATGTGTCTTCAAGGATGAAGTAGTTAATAGTAAAACCTTTTTATCAAAAGGAATGTGCTTATTTCAGTTTTACACCTGTTTTTTGTTTGTTACAGACTGCTTGCTGCTGCCTCTATTGATTCAGTGGAGCCAGTACGTGCATACTTTGTCCACGAGGATAGTCTAGCACTGGTTGATGACCCAGCCACTTATGACTTTTCAAAATCCAAATATCCCCTGAAGGACACAAAACAGAAGGGATCCTCCAACTCTGCCACCGTCGAGAAGGGGACAGGAACTGCCACATTCAAAACTCTGGAACTAAAGAGTTTCAACAGGGAGAAGGAAAGTGTTGTGGCCAAGGAAAAGTTCAGGATTATGTTTCAAACCAAGCTGAAGGTTGGAGACAGACTGATCAAACTATGGGTGAGATTGTTTGTTTCAATAAGTCAACATTTTAGACTGAAAGCATTTTTTTATCCGTTTTTACCAAATGTATCTCTCCTACTGCAAGTTTTTATTAATCCCCCGAAGACCCCGGGTGTGTGTGGGGGGTTATAGGTTTGTGCTTCATCCTTCAGTTCAAAGAATTTGTCTGTCACATATCTTCTATACTATTTCACCTTGATTAACCAGATTTGGTATGCAAGTACATCTTGGGATGGCAGAGTGCATTAACAGAAAGTTTGTTTGATTGTTTGTTTGTTTGTTTGACTTTGTTTAACGTCCTATTAACAGCTAAGGTCATTTAAGGACGGCCTCCCCTGTGTGCAAGATGCATGCGTGTAGTGTATGTGTGTGTATTTTGGGAGACTGCGATATGTTCGTGTTTGTCTCCTTGTGATAGCGCGGAACTGATGCCGACTTTATAGTGCTACCTCACTGAGACATGCTGCCGAAGACACCCAGCAGGACGCCCCACCCGGTCACATTATACTGACAACGGGCGAACCAGTCGTCCCACTCCTAATTTGCTGAGCGTTAAGCAGGAGTAGAAACTACCATTTTTAAAGACTTTAGTATGTCTCGGCCAGGGGACAGAACCCAAAGCCTTCCTCACAGGGGCGAACGCTCAACAAATGGCCAAAAGTGAGGCATTGTCAAGGGAGACATTAGGAAGAAGAAAGTTATTTAGAAAGGAGAGAAGAGATAAGGTCCCAAATTTAGTCGCCACTTACGATCATGCAATTGGGGGCAGCAGGTACAATTCTTACGCCCTACCTGCAGGAAGTAGGTCAGTGTGACCTATGGTTTGACCTCTGATCTCAACCTTTAAAAAATTTGTTTGTTTCTATACTGTATTTTACCTTGAGTAATCAGATTTGGCTAGTGGAATGTAGAGTATAAGAAGTATGTCACTGTGACCTATATCCTGAGATAGGTATACAGCTCGGTAAATAAAGATATCATTACCGTTGGGCAAATTTAGCAAGTTATACTAAAAACAAGCACATAAATCACCAAAGACTGTTTTGAAGGAAATTCAAAAGGAACATCTTTATTCTAGCCAATTTTGTTTTTACTGTTGAAAAAGTCTAGATCATGAAATGGCTGGATTACTGTGATATATATGTGGAATAAGAAAAGGAGAACTCGGCCGTCTTTCCCAATTTACTGGCTATATTATAAGTAGGACAACTGAATAAGTGGTGGCTGATTTATTATTAAGGCCAGACAAAAAAATATGTGTGTTTCCTGTAACATGTTGGAAAAATTTAGGGTAGGTAAGAAAGTTATTTTATATGGTTGATATAGGAGAGTGGTCTTGACTTTAAAAGTGCATCTTTGAAAATTTCCTTAAAAGGTTAATTAAGGGTAGGGTAAGGTAGGTAGGGTTACCAGAAACACCAAATATTTTTTGTTTGGCCTAAGGCTAGATTTGTACAAAAAAAAAGTTAAGAGGTCAGACTCAAGTAAAGTCAACTCCAATAGTGAAAGTTTGTATTTCCTGAAGTTGGAGTTCAATTTTTTTTATATGGTAATACCATATACATTATGTTCACTGTAATTATTATAATAACATTTATTTTAATGGTGTCAATCTCGTATTTCACAGACGATGTCACTACCAATTGTAGTGATCACTGGTGCCAGTCAACAGTGTAATGCCTGCGGATCTCTCCTGTGGCAGTGTTTAAATCCAGAGGATGAGGTAAGACTATTGTTAACATGCAAATATTTAAAGTTGAAAATAGATTAATTCAATTGCCTTTAAAAAAATGTTCATTACATATCTTAAAAGGTATTGATGAAGTTGTTTGTGTCAGTTGATTTAATTTTGAAGAATATTTAGCCAAAAATAAGCATTTTTTCATTTAGATTTTTTTTTCTTTTGTTGTAATAAGACTTGAGATATTTATTTATCTATAATGGTGGCCTGGTCACTGACATGTGTCTCATTCAAATTGCCTTAGCTTTTTTTTAAATTTTGTTCAACACATTATTTCTCTCTCTTCCTGTCCACAAAGTTTTGTCAATTTCATTTTAAAAGAAAAAATAGGGTTTCCGTTTTGGTACTCACAAATGTTATACTGTAAAATGAATAGTTTCTGCTCTCATTGAACCCACAGAAATTTGACGTTTTTAATTAGTGTGCACTTTGATTGACATGTAACTGAAATTTCTCTCCGCTTGCCTCTATGCTCTGTATACATGATTGACAGGAACAGTTCCCACCCCCTCCGTGTCCAGAAAACCTGCACTGGTCTCAGGCGAAAGAATTGTTAGACACCAAACTCAAGTATCTTGGCGGGCGAGGTCTCAACCTGGATGAGGAGAAACACCTAATCTCCAGAATCACAGGTACAAGAAAACAATTTAACATGGAATATATATCAGTTATGTGAAAATCTGTCCAGTCATGATGATGTTCTTGCTAGGGCTCCACGTCAGAGATGCAGGTGCCCTATAATTATAACGGTGTCTGTCCGTCCCGTCGACACTTTTGTTTCCAGAGATAATCTCACGAACCACAGACTAATCTTTCTGTAATTTGACATTTTGTAACCGGAAATTTGAATGTGCAACAGGGGTTAAAAATGTCTAAGGTCAAGGTCAAAATCACTGTTACTAACACTATACCATGGGGTGGGGGGTATGGTCCTTATCTTGGCATCCAAGAGTCTAATCGTTGTAAAATTTGACATTGTGATACACTGTGATATGTAGATGTAAAATAGAGGTTTAAATGATGCTAAGGTCAAGGTTACTGTTACAAAAAATAGACTGGGGATTGAGTGATAGGGGAGAGGTTGGGGTGGGGTCGTGGTGGGGTGAGTTCTCCAGGAACTCTGGCTTTCCTCCACCACCAAAACCTGGCACCTCCTTCCTAAAATGAGCATAGCTGTTGACGTAAAACACAAATAAACCAAATCTCCTCTTGAGCTACAGTCAAACTCCAGTATTACATAATTTTATAAACTTTGTAAGATATCTTGAACACTTTGCCCTGATTTTCATCTTTGTGTAATGAAGTTATTTGGCTATATTGTCCTGTGATAAAAGTGCAAAATTTATTTGATGGAAATTAAAAGGATGAACATCTGCTTAGTTTACAAAATATAGCATTCATTACATTCAGCATGTTACATTTTGCTTTATTAGAAAGTCATTTTATAATTTCAGGTAATCCACAGGCAAATATTGAAGAGGACCCTGTGATTCCCTTCAACAAATTCTGCATCGTAAGTATTTACTTTTCATTCCTAAATAGGAAGACAGTATTTATGTTGTACATGATATTAATAAGTAATCACTGGATCAATATCACAGAAATGAAACAGGGAGTTGTATGCCTAACAGAAACACACAGGCTAATGCAACGGTAGTCACACAACTGACTTCTGAACACAAGCTTATAAACAGTTGAATTCATAGCAGAGGTACGTACCAACTAATTCAACATTATTCCAAGGTCTTGGCTCCAAGCAGGTACTTGCGCAGCCTGATTTGTACTATTTCGCCAATAAAGACAAGAAGTAGTAGCTATTATACTCATTATTTCTAATAGTTTAGAAAAACAGACAGGAAAGAAAGAAAGTAAAACAAAGCAGATAGGAAAGAAAGAAAGTAAAAGAAAACAGACAGGAAAGAAAGAAAGTAGACAAGAAAGAAAGTAGACAGGAAAGAAAGAAATTAGGTAGGAGAGAAAGAAAGTAAGAGAAAATAGACAGAAAAGAAGGAAAGTAGACAAGAGAAAAAGAAAAAAAAAGTAGACAGGAAAGAAAGAAAGTAGACAATAAAAGAAAGAAAGTAGACAGGAAAGAAAAAAGTAAAAGAAAAAAGTAGACAGGAAAGAAAGAAAGTAGATAAGAAAGAAAGAAAAAAAGTAGACAGGAAAGAAAGAAAGTAGACAAGAAAGAAAGAAAGTAAATAGGAAAGAAAGAAAGTAGACAAGGAAGAAAGAAAGTAGACAGGAAAGAAAAATAGACAGGAAAGAAAGTAGTTAGTAAAGAAAGAAAGTAAAAGAAATAGATAGGAAAGAAAAAAAGTAGACAGGAAAGAAAGAAAGTAGATAGGAAAGAAAGAAAGTAAAAGAAAATAGACAGGAAAGAAAGAAAGTTATAGAAAGTAGGCAAGAATGAAAGAAAGTAAAAGAAAGTAGACAGGAAAGAAAGAAAGTAGATAGGAAAGAAAGAAAGTAGACAGGAAAGATAGGAAATGAAAAAGATCCCAAGTTTTGCAATGAGGTAGCAGATCAGTTTTGGTCTCTTCCATGTTCTTTTAATAGAAGACAGTGAAGAGAACCCCTGATTCTGCAGGGGCAACATTAGTCGCCTTTTATGATACTCATACAGCAGGTCTATTCTTAGGCAATGTACTGTACTCGCCCCATGAAAGGTCAATACTGGTGTAATGTTCAGATTATCCTTTTAATAACAGTGTATTAAAATGTTTTCAGGACAAAATGATGGACATCAGCGATCCAAATAAGAAAACAGATGATCGTAAGAAGTCGGCGACATTCTGGATGTGGTTTCAGGCTGTTTATAACCTGATTAATACTCACCTCAAGGAGTACTGGAAAAGAGAGTAAGTGAAGGCCGAAGGGACTGCAGCGATATACAGAGGTTCCCAAACAAGTTGATTAGCATGTTTATCTAACCCAAAATATATTAAATCAGTCAAAAAAGATAACCATGATAACATCAACCTCAGTTTGTCAACTTTGAATTTAATGTGTACATGTTTTAGCCCACTTCTATGGTTCTATCATCTTCGAGACCCTCAACATCTCTGAACCTACTATTCACGATGTTCGTTTGTGCACCTCCACAATCAAGTACTACCGGTATATAGCACTTTGAATTTGCAGGGTCAATATTTTGCAGTTTCGTATTCAATACATATTTGCAGGGGTTAAATTTCGATGTGCGCGCGAAACCCATGTGTCGTGCAAAGTATTTTGAGTGTCATCATTTCAAGGTTAAACTTCGAAATACAGGTAAACCGTTTGAAAACACTAATTCTGAGTGTCGTCATCCGCCAGTAACTTCACTCGAAAGAAAATCAAATGAGTATGTACCTTTCTAGGAGTAAACCGAGTCAATTAATCACCTACTGTGTTCACATAAAAATGTTGTGGCCACTTATATGTAAGTGTTGTTTTTACATGGATCACCCAGTTGTCCGGTGATAACCTGATTTGAGTTCATTTAAGCTTGTATTACAGCGTTGGGTTATAAGTATTTTCAACATGTTTTTATGAGGTCCGTAAAAGTGGTTAACATTTTTGATAATTTCTCTGGTGTTAAGAATTCACGGATATAAGTCAAAGCACGAATATAGCGAAAATATAATTCACGGATATAAGTCAAAGCACGAATATAGCGAAAATATAATTCACGGATATAAGTCAAAGCACGAATATAACGAAATCAGAATTCACGGATATAAGTCAAAGCACGAATATAGCGAAATTAGAATTCACGGATATAAGTCAAAGCGCGAATATAGCGAAATTAGAATTCACGGATATAAGTCAAAACGCGAATATAGCGAAATTAATACCCCTGCAAAATACAACCACTATACAGTAATATTGATTTTCAAATTACGAAAAGACACAAAGTTTCTATAGTATCTATAGAAGATTTTAGAAAAAAACCTCTTGCAACCACATTCTTCCTCCCCCAGATGCTACAGATGCTGCAAAATCTCCTGCAAAGCTCTCCCATCTATTGTTATGATTCGCAAGATGATTAGATGGTTAAAGGGAAATTACTTTTTTTGTCCTTTTGCTTTTTCCTGGAGGTACAGTGACAATACGTAATTAGTATGTACATGTAATAGTGACTGTCCAAATAAAAATGAGAAACAGTCATCACTATAGGCTTTAGACAATGTATAGGCCTTAAGACCCCTCTGAATGTTGTAATGCATGATTTTGAAAGCCTGTGTTATCCAATCAAAAAGTTGTAGGATTATATGTTTTCATTATACCTCTATTTGTGAACTAAGAGTGCAAAAGGGAGGAAATAAAATTGGGGTTGAAATTTGCTTTTTTTATAATAAATGAAATCATATTTCACTTGTATATATATATCAATTCTTGGTGGCCAATTCTAGTAGAGATCGTGAACCTTGGGTATCTTACAATATTTGAACCACATTTAGTAAAGTTATACCTGCTGTATTTTTTTTTTATTAATCCATTTTGTACCTCATTTTGATTTGTTGACAGACTTATTCTTGGCTTCCTCGACAAGGACCAAGCGATACGGTGTCTCGAGGGATTTAAACCCAACACATTTCTGCTTCGCTTTAGCAACAACATCATAACTGATGCCCAGGGCCAGAATATGTGTGGGGCTGTCTCAGTGTCATATCTCAAAGGTAGGCCTTCATATATATATATACACACCATAATTATTACACAGCACTTAATATCAAGCTCACATTTTTTAAGGCCAGAGGAGCATTTGCATCACTAAGGAACATCCACAAGTTCAGTAAGATCAGCACCAGCACCTTCGCAGAATTTCGTGCATATGATATGTTCGTGTTTGTCTCCTTGTGATAGCGCGGAACTGATGCCGACTTTATAGTGCTACCTCACTGAAACATACTGCCGAAGACACCCAGCATGACGCCCCACCCGGTCACATTATACTGACAACGGGCAACCAGTCGTCCCACTCCTAATTTGCTGAGCGTTAAGCAGGAGTAGAAACTACCATTTTTAAAGACTTCGGTATGTCTTGGCCAGGGGACAGAACCCAAAGCCTTCCTCACAGTAGCGAACGCTCAACAAATGGCCAAAAGAGAGGCATTGTCAAGGGAGACATTAGGAAGAAGAAAGTTATTTAGAAAGGAGAGAAGAGATAAGGTTCCAGATTTAGTCGCCTCATACGATCATGCAATTGGGGGCAGCAGGTACAATTCTTACGCCCTTCCTGCAGTCAGAGGACAAACACCATTCCTCTTTCACAAGAAGTCAAGCGAAGGAGATGGAGGTGGATTGGACATGTTTCCTGAATGTACCCAGATTCCATCCCTACTTGGTAGCAATGAGATGGACACGACAAGGACAAAGAAAGAGGGGAAGACCAAAGGAAACCTGGAGATGGTCTGTTGAGAAAGAACTAAAAGAAAAAGACTGGACATGGGGACCACCAGTGGGTCCCAAGTCAGACATAAATGGTGATGGCCTTATGTGCACCCCAGCACGAAGAGGACTAACTGACTTTATATCTAGTGTGAGGCAGGGCATCCTCAATACCCAAAGGGTTACGCTCACTTTCACTCTCTGCACCTCTGGAAATAAGTCATAGCAAAATTGAAGGCGCCCGACTAGCCATTTGACTGGTGTCAGGTAAAAAGACCTGACCAATCGCTAGGCTGATACCTGTCCTTTGAAGATTACAGAGGAGCGACACCCGACTTTAAAGCCAGTCAAGTCAATTTTACCGTTACACAACTAAGCGATTCTTTTGATGGGGTGCAGAGAGCGAAATAGAGTGTAACTACTGGAGTATCGAGGATGCTGACAGGGTTGTCTCATGATCTTGTCTCACAGCTAGGTGGGACTCCGCTCATCTTAAAGGGACATCTTAATGTAGCAACTCACTCAGACTTGACTCCCTTTAGTTTTCTAACTTGAGGGGTCAGACCTCAGGCTTACAGACAGGCCTCCGTACAACTAGTGTCTGGGGCCATCTTCGCTGTTTCAGTGTCACATGTCATAGACAGGCCTCTATACATTTTTGTCATAGTTTGATAGAATTACATCTTCAAATTAAGCCACATTTAAAAACTTGTACAATTAACATATCTTTAAAATATTGTTGATTTGTGTTTAGATGAAGCTCAAAAATGGCCTGTGATTGGCTGATCCTTTCACTCTTACCAGGAAATCTTTGCTGAAGCTTGTTAAGGTTTTTTAAACTTTTGTTTTTACCTTATGGAATGAAAGCGAATGCATTATGACAGATTTAAGTAATCAATACGTTGTACAGTGTATTGGCAGTCTGAGGGGTGATAGATATTTTACAGTACATCATTTAACAGTACATCATTTTACAGTACATCATTCAAAAGAATGACAAATATTTTAAGGGTAGTAGGAAATATACAAAAGTAGGTCAACTGTATTTTCACTTTCTGACAGCTGGAGGAACAGTAGACCACATGACTCCCTCTAATGCCGAGGATCTCAAGAAATACAATCTGGCCCTGACACTGAAGAGGATGATAAATAGTAAAACCGGCACGTGTGAGATGAAATGGGTTTATCCATCAATGAAATCCAGAGAGGAGGAGTACAAGGATTTCCTGGATGGTAAGTAACGAGACATTGGTTCACTTGACCATGCGACCAAGGTTTGCTATTGACACACTGAAGCACCTGGCCATCTGCTCGTTATTCCTTCATCAGTAGTCTGTCTTTATTTGATAGCTTCTTCTTCAGACTCATAAGACCTTGGGTCATGATATTTGACACGTAGCCAATATCGCATATAGCTGTCAAATTTGATCTAATAAATGACCTTCACCCACATCAGTATTTAAGGTGTTTAAATGTTGCTTATTTCGACAAACAATGAGGTATAGAATATACTGATATTTTGCCTATACCTTGCTGGAGTAATGGGCTGAAAAAGTTGTGTATGCGAGTTATTTATGATGGCAAACTGGTCTGTACCAAAATATGGTCTCGTAACCCATGATTTAGAGAGTTATGGTCCTTTTACCACTGTTCATGAGTTTGTCCCGGCTATTCAATATACTCCACCTACAGTTGCCAAATTTTGCATGTGAGTACCTCTTGGGATAGCTATGAGTTGTGCACTGGAATTTGGTCTGGTACCCTGCTATATGCAGAGTTATGGCCCTTTTTTTTTTACTGTACACAATTTTGTTCAGGGCATGTCTCAAATTTCCTATTACCGGTAACTGCATTTGTATGTGAGCACCTCTTGGCATGGCAGAGTGTTGCATACTAAAATTGAGTAATCATCCACACCATATATAAAGGATCTCACATGAGTTTCCATTGGATTTGAGATTTATGAAACAAGTTTCTGCAGAGCAAAATTAAAACATTCTTAACAAGTTTCATAAATCTCATATCAAATGGAAACTCATGTGAGATTCTGTTTATCACATGACATATAAAAATTGACAAACAGTAAATTCAAACTACTTTTTTTTAAATTCCTTCTTTATCAATAGAAACCGAATAACGGCTAAAAGAATATCTTTCCACAGAATGTGATGAAACATAGTTCCCAAATCTGTACATAATTTGACAGTAGTATGAAGCTTTTGTTTAACTTTGCAAACTTACCTAGAAAATATGTGTTTGTTATAAGAAATGCAAGTGCGACAATGTTTTTGACACGACGACCTAAATAATATGACCTTGCCAGCCTAGCAGACGGTGCATCATAGCAGAAAGTCGCGTCATAGGGTGCGCAAGTACAAAATTGAGGTCACAAATGTTTCCGAGCCGGACTAGTCACGTCGCTGTCTGAAACTAGTCTTCTTTGTTTAATGGCTCTTAGATGACTGACGTTGTCCTCTTTTGGAACCACATTGATGTGTATGACCCGTTGTCTGCATAATTTGGTTGGTATTCCCGGGAACATTAGGCCTAGTTCATATAATTGGCTCGTCAGATACCAGTTCAGACAGTTTCCTGGCATATCAATCGCAAAATCAACTCCCTCCATCTACACTGTAGTCGTTAGGTCCTTTAACTGGTATATTTTTCGCGAGCCCACTGTTGTCTTTACTGACCATATCATTGATTGTGAAAGTAGCCATAACTTCTGTACTACAACATGTTATTACACGTTTGTTTATAACAAGATTTAGGTAATGGGTGTTATTTCACTCATAACAGAGGAGTCATGTGATAAAAAAAGTGAAAGCCCTTTGTTCACCATGTGTAACATACATGCATATAACATATGTTCTATACTACAATTTTGTCTGTAGGTAGTTTTGGGGATAATTGAGTGATATGCTAATGGTTTACTTTGTTGTTTTAAATGAAATCTTAGTGTTTTACATTGTTTGTACAGTTGACCCAGAACCACGAAAACACAAGGACGGCTATACAAAGCTAAGGGAAATGCTAGTCATTGACCCAGTGGAGGAGCTGGCGGAAGGCTTTGGGTGAGTAGAGGGTGGATAATGCACCATCAAGCTATTTTTAGCTCACCTGGCAATGAGTGTCTGTGAGCTCATGATCATGGAATGGTGATTGTGTCTTCTGTTCATCTGTCTGTCCATTTAAGGGGCTGCGGTGGCCAAGTGGACATTCTGCTACCACTAGCCCTCCACCACTAGGTCATGGGTTTGACCATTCATCAACTTTTTTATCCCTCTTTCATGAAAGTTAGCGGGGAATTAGAATTCACAGTGCACATTAAGTCCATTTGTTGTTATCATTGTTACATTGTTAGCTCACCTGCCCGAAGGGCTAGTGAGCTTATGCCATGGCGCAGCGTCTGTCGTCCGTCCATCAGCATCCATCCTCGTCTGTCAACTTTTCCTTTGAACGACTTCTTCTGAAGAATGGACAGGACTAGAGTCATGATATATGGATGGTAGCTTTGTTGGTAAGAGCCCAACCAAGTTTGAGATGAAAATTACCTTGACCTACTTTCAAGGTCATAGGGGTCAGAAGTGTCAAATACTTAAAACGACTTCTTATGAAGGACTGAATTGTATAGAATCTTCATATTTGGCTGGTAGCGTATTTGGAAAAAGCACAATAAAGTTTGAGAACAAAAATGACCTTGACCCACTTTCAAGGTCAAGGGGTCAAAAGTGTCAAATGCTTAAAACGACATCTTCTGAAGATCTTAAAGGTATAGAATCTTAATATGTGGCTGGTAGTTTTGTTGGTAAGAGCCAAACAAAGTTTGAGAACAAAAATGACCTTGACCTACACTCAATGTCACAGGGTTAAAAGTGTCAAATACTTAAAACGATTTCTTCTGAAACACTGAAAGGTATAGAATCTTAATATGTGGCTGGAAGTTTTGTTTGTAAGAGACCAACAAATTTTGATAACGAAAATGACGTTGACCTACTTTCAATGTCACAGGGGTTAAAAGTGTCCAAGACTTAAAACGAATTCTTCTGAAGAACTGAAAAGTAAAGAATCTTAATATGTGGCTGGTAGCTTCTTGGGAGAGAGCCCAACTAAGTTTGTGAATGAAAATGACCTTGACCTACTATAGTGCTGGGAATCGGTCAAATATTCAAGATCGATAATCGAAACTCCATAATCGATCGATAATCGATTATTGGTTTAAATGGCCTACTTGTGTAACATCAGAGACCGACCCATTTATTATCTGATGTAATTGTGTCGACTGATGAGAAAATACTCGCTTCCGAAATCTAGGCGTTAGGAAGGATTCAATTATATCTCCGTTTTGACTCAAAACTTCATGACAACTACATGTAGGTGTACTCACAGTTTAGGTATTAATTACTCCCATTTGAATGCTCCAATCAGTATAACATAGCATATTAATAATAATTTATCACGAAAAACACTCTGCTAGCTTCATTTTACTAGCTTTCAAATATGGCGGTTTCGGTTGATACAAAATGCGGATGTATGTTTTATATGAAACGAATACAAGTGATTCAATGAAAAGCATTTCCGCTTTTTTACTATATACAATTCCATTTTTATATTAACCACCAAATTTATAATGTCGGTGCAGATGTTGCGTCTGCTTCAAGTTAGAAAGGATTACAATACAATTGAACATAATCGATCTTTCATCAGCAAAATAGATTATTGGATCAGACCCATTTCAAACTCGATTTAATCGATGTTTCCGATTATCAGTACACCACTATGACCTACGTACTATCAAGGTCACAGGTGTCAAATGTGTCAAACATTTAAAATGACCTCTTTTGAGTAATGGCAAAGCATAGAATTATAATACTAGGTTGATAGCTTCCTGGGCTATAGAGCCTGGCAAATTATGCTTATGAAAGTAACCAGGATCTACTTTTAAGGTTAATGGAGTCAAATATGTCAAACACTTAAAACAGCTTCTTCTGAAAAATTGAAAGTTATAGAATCTTATTATTTGGCTGGAAACTTTGGGTGGAGCCCGACAAAGTTTGAGAATGAAAATGACCTTGACTTACTTTTAAGGTCACTGGGGTCAATATGTCAAAAAAATCAATTCAAACGACTCCAGAATAATCGAAAGCCGACAAAGTTTGCAATTGAAATTTTTATAGTATAGAATAATATTTAATGAGAATATATTGCTATGACTGCTTAAATATGGAGGTGAGCGATACAGGCCCTGTGGGCCTCTTGTTTATACTTGTATCAATGATGAAGCTCAGTGATGCTTTACTGAATGTATGTTACGAATGCTGACCTTCATTTTACACTTCAGTGACCTCCTTAATATTCAATGATATGTCACATAAACAAAAATTGTTAAGTCCATATCTGGGTAACTGCAAGTTCTACATGGATAGTACTTGTAGTACTTGGATAGATGCTGCTACCGTCGCAAATCTTAAAATACAGTGGGGTACACATATTTTGATATTTATACCCTTCTGGTCAGTGCACATGGTGTCCTTTTAATAACTGACTGACTTATCTTCACAACTTGGTTGACCTTGTCACTCCATAATCCCGCCAGTCAAGATACATGTATGTTGGTCGAAGTGAGCCAAATGTAAGCAAACTTCAGGCTCTTACCCTCTTGGTAAAATTGTGGGAGAGTCTAAGATGACCCATGGTATCTTGGCCCGGATTTAGCTTAGTCTGCAAGTCTCCAGGTATCCTGGCCCACATTTAGCTTAGTCTGCAAGTCTCCAGGTATCTTGGCCCACATTTAGCTTAGTCTGCAAGTCTCCAGGTATCTGGCCCATGTTTAGCTTAGTCTGCAAGTCTCCAGGTATCTTGGCCCACATTTAGCTTAGTCTGCAAGTCTCCAGGTATCTTGGCCCAGATTTAGCTTAGTCTGCAAGTCTCCAGGTATTTTGGCCCACATTTAGCTTAGTCTGCGAGTCCCCAGGTATCTTGGCCCACATTTAGCTTAGTCTGCAAGTCTCCAGGTATCTGGCCCATGTTTAGCTTAGTCTGCAAGTCTCCAGGTATCTTGGCCCACATTTAGCTTAGTATGCAAGTCTCCATGTATCCTGGCTAAGATTAAGCGTAGTCTGCAGGCCTCCAGGTATCCTGGGCCAGATTTAGCTTAGTCTGCGAGTCTCCAGGTATCCTGGCCAAGATTTAGCGTAGTCTGCAGGTCTCCAGGTATCTTGGTCCTGATTTAGCTTAGTCTGCAGGTCTCCAGGTATCATGTCCTAGATTTAGCTTAGTCTGTGAGTCTCCAGGTGTCCTTGGCCAGGTTTAGCTTAGGTTGCAAGTCTCCAGGTATTTTGGCTAAGATTTAGCTTTTAAAGCCTGCAAGTCTCCAGGTATCCTTGGTCAGGGCTGTCACCAATTTTTTGAGGGTTTTGAGCCTCAAAACGGGGGTTAATTAACATAAGTCTTTTTTCACACCTGATCATGTTAGACAAGTAAATTTATAGGCTAACACTGTGAACCAGGGTGATTTTGTCACACTGGGCTTACTATCAAACTATAGTGCCAATGCTTCAAAGGTTCTCCAGGCCATTTCAGTATAGAGCTTTCCTTCCGGCTAAAAAAGATTCCCTATAAACCATGATATTGGTCATCTGTAATTCAGTTCAGTGACAGTAAACATGTTAGATTTTAAACATTTTATTTCATAATTTGATAAATTAATGCACTTCAAAAATATCTTTCAGAACGCTGACAACGGATGTACGTCCAAAGAAGAGACCAGTGCATAGGGTCAAAGGACAGACAGGGAATCGGAGTGACAGCAAGGTGGCCAAGGTCATAGGCAAAGCAGCCCCAAATCAATGTCAAGGGCATATGCAAGATGGTGTACTGGGGGAAATGGGGTATGGGCAACAATCTGGAAACATACCTACAGTGTTAAATGAAAGGGAACCAAATGTGCAGTCTTCCACTACTTTGATCTCACTACCAGTCCAAGGAAGCGCTACTTCAAGTAGGACGATGTCTGCACCTGCTGTTTCAGATGATTTGACTAACCAGTTATCTTCCTTCACCAGAAGTCAATCACTCCCTCATGCAAACATGTACCCAAAGCTTCAAAGTATCTTATCTGGACCGGTGAAGGATGGACTCAAATCCAAGTTAAAACAGAGTCCTAATGCTGCACTGTATCCACAAGGGGTTGTAGAGGTCAACCAGGACATTGGTTTGAGTGATGCTAAGGACAGGATGGACATGAGTCACATAGAGCAGAAAACCATCACCGGTGGCAACGATGGATTCTCCCAAGTTGAATCAAAGGTCAAACCATGCAGCTCACCTGCTTCTACACTGCCAATGTTTCAGGGCGGTCTGAAACAGAGTGGCTCTCCTCAGTCTCAAAGATTTGTGGATACGAAGATCGAAGCCAAGTCACCACTGCAAAATGTACAGCCGACGACAAACATGATGGAGCTACCACACAACCAGACTCCCCTGTCTTTACCCAACACTACTCAGATAACTGGTGTACCTGCCCTGGTTCCCCACCAAATGCGAACCAACAGCCAGCAAGCAGTAGAGCCAGTGATAACCGAACCTATAGTTGGCCAGCATTGTCAAGTACCAATGCAATTCTATGAACCAGAGCAGCATGAGATATTTTCGACAGACTTTTCTGAAGGAACCGCACAGCAAACCCAACAAGAACATGGTTACCCGAACCTTGATGATATTGATATCAATCTCCTGGATGCCTCAATGGACCTTCTGAATCCTTCTTGGGGGAATTTCGAAGTTTTTGATATCCCATTTCAAAATGCAAACTAGGTATGTATTTGTGTAATATGCAATGTATTCTGTTAGGGCTGTTCCAGATATTAATATATATTTACATCCCTCCCTTCTTCAGCTTAGTAAACTCTGACTGCGCATAAATTAGTAACTCTGACTGCGGATAAATTAGCGTATAAGCAATGAAAAAAGGCTCGGCGGATTGATACCCATTTCAAATATGGCGTCGTTCTCGCTTCAGGGAGATAACTGTTCGATGACAGCCGTTGTTTGTTTCCTTCAACATCTAGAAACATGAAACATATTCGGGATCCATTATGTCTGATTATAGTTTCTTTTTTGCGACGTTTGACCGCGTCACTACAAGAGACACCCCTGCAGGTGGGGGATCAGGAAAAGAATACACCTGCTGTTACCCACTGCATGTATCGTAGGATGCAACTAATGGGGGAACACCCTACAGAATTGAGGATTTGCTTTTGGTGTCCTCTATTTTAGGACACAAAAGCGACCAAAATTAATCTGCTACACCCATTGCAATATTTGGGATCTTTATCTTTCTTTCTACTTCTAGCTACCTTTTATTTCCTAGCGCTTTGCTTGGCAACAACTCACTTTTAGCTTTATTGTTGAGCGTTCGCCCAGGTGAGGAACGCAATGGGTTCTGTCCCCAGGCCAGGACATACCAAAGTCCCAAAAAATGTTGGTTGTTATTCCCTGCTTAACGTTTAGCATTTAGAGGAATGGCAACAACTGGTTCACCCGTTGTCAGTATAATGTGACCGGGCGGAATGCTTTGCTGGGTGCCTTCGGCATGGTATTTCAGATCAGTCAGATAGCACTATAAAGTCGACATCAGGTCCGCGCTATCACATGGAGGCAAGCTCACCATCATACCATGTCTCCTGCATACATATAGATTCACTGGAACTAGATTACCTATCCTAGCAACCATGGCTACCATAGTTACCGTTGTAGCATCCCGCTTCTTTGTTCGTTGCCAACTGCGTTTATACTACCATAAACGCAGTCAAAATGATGGTCAATCCTTAAATATGTGGGAGTAGGAGAGAGGGAGAGGCAATTATCATTGCTAACATATGTGTGGTTGGGTCTAAAATGATTAACAAAACTGTGGGCATATCTTATAATATGCTCTTTTATCTACACTTGCCAAATTTTGTATGTGACTCTTGGGATAGCAATGTGTGCTACTAGTATATAGTGGTAACCGTTATAATTTGCGGGCACTTTATTTTCCTTATAATCACGTTTTGAATTAGATCCGCCAATTCTTAACACCGGCAAAATATCTAGCACATATCACTGACGTCATGGATAGGTCACACTGCCATAGAACTTTATCCTTACCTGATGAAAATACAACTCCACACAGATCTAGATACATAAATTTAACGTACGTTTTCATTAACTCAAAATAGAAAATGAGTTACCAAACATATTCCGATGTCACTGACCTGCACACAGATCTGCTTGTTGGAATTCCTTCTGTACAACACAAGATTTACCTTGATGTCAATGTTGTTTCTGCTTCTATGAGCCATCTTAAGTTTGCAGTGGTTTGATAGCTAACATGTACATGTCCACAGCGACCTCATTTACACACTAATGTTTTAAAGCTGACTCAACTCCCTCCTATTATGTAGATGTTTAATAACAGTACACTAGTACTTACCTGTGTATGATATTTGCCCAAAAGTACATTGCCTACACTTTAGTATCGGTTCCACTATGTACTATGAATTCTATCAAGTGAAGTCACTGGTGTATGATGAACAATGTAGATGTGGCGGAACTGGACTGGGTCGATCTTCGTTGACCAGGTAGCTCAACTGGTAGAACATCCGTCTTGAGGCCGGAGGGTTCCGGGTTCGAATCCCAGTCTGGCCGTTGCATTTCTCTTTCTCCTGTTGCATATATATATACATAACACAGATCAGGTTGTATGCCCCACTGTAGAGTTATAGCTCTTTGTTCATTTTTAGCTCACCTGGCCCGTCCATCCATCGTCCGCCGTCCGTCGTCCGTCCGGCGTCATCTTTTTACTTTAAACAACTTCTTCTCAGTAACCAAAAGGCTGAGGGTGATGATATTTGGCCAGAAGCATGCTTGGATGAAGGGCTACCAAGTTTGTTCAATAAATGACCTTCATCAATTTTCAAGGTCACAGGGGTCAAATATGTTTAAATCTTTAAACAATTACTTCTGAATAACCAAGAGGCCTAGGATGATGATATTTGGTCAGTAACATGCTTGGATGAAGGGCTACCAAGTTTGTTCAAATACATGACCTTGCCTTATATTCAAGGTCACAGGGGTCAAATATGTTAAAATCCTTTAAACAACTTCTTTTGAATAACCGAGAGGCCTAGGGTGATGATATTTGGCCAGTATTATGCTGGGATGAAGGGCTACCAAGTTTGTTCAAATAAATGACCTTGACTTATATCCAAGGTCAAAGGTGTCAAATATGTTAAAAACATTTGAAACAACTTCTTCTGAATAACAAAGGGGCCTAGGATGATGATATTTGGCCAGTAGCATGCTTGGATTAAGGGCTACCAAGTTTGTTCAAATAAATGACCTTGCCTTATATTCAAGGTCACAGGGGTCCAATATGTTAAAAACATTTAGACAACTTCTGAAAAACCAAGAGGCCTAGGGTGATAAAATTTGGCGAGTAACATGCGGGGATGAAGGGCTGCCAGGATTTTTCAAATAAATGACCTTGACTTATATTCAAGGTCACAGAGGTCAAATATGTTAAAAACATTTAAACAATTTCTTCTGAATAACCAAGAGGCCTAGGGTGATGATAGTTGGCCAGTAACATGCTGGGATGAAGGGCTACCACGTTTGTTCAAATAAATGACCTTGACCCCATTTCAAGGTCAAAGGGGTCAAATATGTTTTAAACATTTAAGCAACTTCTTCTGAATAAACCATAGGCCTAGGGTGACGATATTTGGCTAGTAGCATGCTCGGATGAAGGGCTATAAAGTTTGTTCAAATGAATGACCTTCATCTTTTTTCAAGATCACAGGGTCAAATATGTTCTTAACCTTTAAACAACTTCTTCTGAATAACCTAGGATAATGCCAGTAACATGCTGGGATGAAGGACTACCAAGTTCAAATGAATGACCTTGACATATATATTTTAAGGTCACAGGGGTCAAATATGTTTAAAACCATTAAATGACTTCTTCTTAATACGCAAAAGGCCAAGGGTGATGATATTTGGCCATTAACATGCTTGGATGAAGGACTACCATGTGAATGACCTTCGCTCATATTCAAGGTCACAGTGGTCAATATATGTTTAAATCTTTAAATGATTTGTTCTGTATAACCAAAAGGTCCTGGGTAATGATATTTTCCCAGAAGCATGCTGGGTTGGAAGACTATAAACTCTGTTCAACCTAATATTATAATGTCCTTGTTCGACATTCAAGGTCACAGGTGTCATATGTTTAAATCTTTTAATAGGTTCTTATGAATGATACACTGATATTTTGCCTGTAGCTATATTTTAGTCCACTTTTAAGATTACAAGTGTGAGATTAATACCAGGTGAGCGATGCAGGCCCATTGGGCCTCTTGTTTTATATCAAAGTTTGTCTGGAAGTAGGTGATTTCGGAGTGCCTTGTTTGTGTGTACATGTGGGGTGGGTGTTATATTAAGTAAGTCACAGGCTTACAGTTAAATTTTATTCTACTTTTGCCGTGATAAGTAGGTCAAGAGACAAAGATGTTCAATTTGTCCTTAATTATATCCAGGGAATATGTAGGTCACCTTTGGTGTAAATGATTTAAATGGCAATTGGTCTAATTAATCATGAACGTTTTTAGAATTAGTGCCTACCATTAGACTAGTAAATGTTATGATACATTCATTATGAATTTCAGAAAATATCGGGCATGGTTTCCCTCGGTACCTGATAACCTGTGCAGCCCACATCAAACCATTGACAATGCAGGGCGAGTCAGAAGATGAAACAGCACTTTGATTCTAACCATGGAAAGGGGAAACAGTCCCTTAACTCATTCACCCCTGAAGACGCATTTGAACTCTTCCAATTCCAAGGTTTGAATAGTCCATTATAAAATTTCAGGGGTGAATGAGTTCATTAGAATCACATCATGTGGTTATATTTAATAGATATATTGTATTTTTTGTGTGTACATTTTCCCAGAAAGTCTTTAGATATGCAACATTGTATTATATACATGACAGTGTGATACAAGGTTCACAATTAGGGGAATGTTATCAATCTGTCCTTTTTTGCTCACCTGGCCTGAAGGGCCATATATATAGGCCTATGCATGGTACAGTCTCCTTCGTCTCTCCATCAACTTTTTGTTTAAAACACTCCACTCCTCCTGAACAGCTCACCCAATTTCAACCAAATCTTGGTCAGAACTGCTACTGGGCCAAGGGGACTCAATCTTTAAATGATGTTCCTGTCGTTGTCTACAATAATTATTATTATTTGAATTATTTTGGCTCAATAAGAAATCCAGGATGGTCACACTGATCTCAAGTTAACAGAAGTATTTAAATGTCTTATCTAGTTGAGATAGCAGCTAAAGAACCAGGTGAGCAATAGAGCCAGGCCCTATGGGACTCTTGCTAAAAGAGAGTATTCCATCAGCATCGCATTGGTGGGCATGCTTTACTCATGTTTCCGCTGAAACTGGATTTGGGAGACAACAGGTATATATTCACTATTATAAATGTCTGTCCATCAGATTGGTGCCTTAAATATTCAGGCCGTACATTTTGAAAGGCTGAAGACACTTTGATGAAATGTTTGTATCCATCACCATTAGTTTCACACTCCCATCTCAAGGCTGATCAAGGTCACGAAGGTCATTGGTCCAGTAACTGTTGCTGGATTAAATGTAATGTACATGGTACTAATTCGCACCTTTACCTCAAGGTCAAGGACACACGCTTGTTCTGTCTTGTGGTAGCTTTTTTGTGTACAGTTATTGAATACCAGTATGTACCGGTGATATAGTGCTATATAGTTAGAGCTTTATTTTTGTCGGTTAAATTTTGGATTTTTTGGAATTGTTTTCCTGGATAATAATTCAGGGATTATATAAATGTATATATAGTCCTAACCGTCATTCTCCATATATAGAAGTAATGGCAACACATTTCAACAGTGCAACTTTCAGACCGGGGAAATGTTATTATTGAAAATTAAAACCTTTGCATCATATATATCACTGCATGAACACAGCAGTAGTATATTATGAAATGTTTTCTTTGTGTAGCAGTTTTGTATTTTTGGCACTGTGAGGTTAATTTCGTATATATATAAATTGCTTCACATATATTTATTTAATACACATATACATTCTTGTTTCTGTTATGTAAAAGATATAATTTGTTTTCTCTATATTACCTTAAGTTTTTTTTTCTACTTATTTTTTTTTAAATGTCATAGTTATTAGTTATGGACACATGGGAGCTAGAATCAACATTATAAATGTTGATGTTCCTATACACAGAATATGCTTGTTTGTTAAGCTATTGTCTCATTATATATAGTTATTGATGTTTGTGTCAGTCTTTCTGATTCATGCAGTGTTGTGCAGCAAAATTAATGTAAGTTTTCGTCCAGTCAAATTCTAATTCTTTGATGATCAAAAACATTTTCACTCAACTAATTACTATGTATAAGTATGTTGTTTACAAAATGAATGTTCGCTGTCATGATAAATTCACCCTCATTAAAGTTGGTGGGGGGTTGGGGTGGGGGGTTNGAAAATTTCCAAATATATCTAATTGTGGTCAGCATTTGATATAAATTGTATATAAATTATAGTATGTAATACTCTATACTTAATTATTCAGCACCAGATATAGGTCTGCAGTTCATTCTTTTTATAACTTTTTAATTGATTGTTTTATTTCAAAAATTTAAAATTTGAAAACAAAATTTTACTCTCAATACACATGAAATTTGAAATTAATTTTGCAATATACCAGGTTAAAAAGCATACATGTTTTTTATGTATTTTTTCATTGATTCCTTTATTCGTTTGTATAAAATGTGTGCTCTAGCTGGTTTCTGAAGGTAGTAGAGAAAGCAGACAATTCAGATTATTGAGACATAAAAGTTACTATTATTTGGTAAATGACATGCCAAACATATCAGAATTATCTGAATATCAGAACATGCATAATATATACTATCATAGTTTAACTAACTCGGGGCAATAAACATCCATCCCAAATTTGTAAATTGATTGAACCCTTACAACACAATCTGGATAGTTTAATTAACTTACTTGAACTTGTTAAAAAATCCAAAAAATTCAATAAGTTTTAGTTATTAACTCATTCACCCCTTGAAGACACATTTTAACTCTTCCAATTCAAAGGCTGGAATAGTTCATTATGAAATTCCAGGGGTGAATGAGTTGAAAGAGGAGGTTTCTACTATTTGAGATGAATTTCTTATAATCTGCCAGAAGTCATTTTTGTGGTCTTAAAAAAATGTGTTATGTTGAGCTATGCTGAATGAAATTCCCAAAATTCAATGAGTTTTAGTCATTTAAAGAGGGTTTCTATTGTTTGAGATTAATTTCTGAAAGTAGCTTTTATATACTGTATATATATAACATACATCTTTGATTTTGCCAGGACCTATTTTTTACAAAAATGTGCCATATCAACCATGCTGCATAAAAATTCTCAAAATTCATTGAGTTTTAGTTATCAAAAGAAGGCTTTTACTATTTGGAATATATTATTGAGGGTAACTCGTATATATAATATACAGCCTTGAGTTAGCCAATAATTTTTTTGTGTTTGTCTTACGAAAAATGTGCCATATTGAATTTTAGCCATGCTGAATATGTGATTCTGTTGTGGTATAGTCCACATTTCACTTCCATTTCATGTTTATACTCTTTAACTCATTCACCCCTGAAATTTTATAATAAACTATTCCAACCTTTGAATTGGAAGAGTTTAAATGTGTCTTTTTAAACCGTTAGTTAGTTTGATCCTCAATGTGCAGAGCATTACTCAAGATACAGATGTCGCTACTCTCAGATTTTGAGGTTTTGTAAACCTGTGTGAACCTTCCACTGTCAATGGTAGAAGCATTAATCATTCATAACCTGATTTTTATGAACTATGCACTTTGAATTGTATATTGAACAGGTTACCTTGACAAGTTTCTCTTCCTAGACCAGAAACAGTCCATTATATATAGATATGCGATTCACATGTGTAAATTTTTCTATTTTTTTTACGCTATAAAAGTCCACATTATTAGATTTTTGACAGTTTTCAGTAAAATACCAACAAAGCAGTATTGAATTCAACAGAGCGCTGGGATATGTCTTTTTTATACAAAGCAGTATTGAATTCAACAGAGCACTGGGATATGTCTTTTTCATACAAAACAGTATTTAATTCAACAGAGCGCTGGGATATGTCTTTTTCATACAAAGCAGTATTGAATTCAACAGAGCACTGGGATATGTCTTTTTCATTCAAAGCAGTATTGAATTCAACAGAGCACTGGGATATGTCTTTTTCATACAAAACAGAATTGAATTCAACAGAGCGCTGGGATATGTCTTTTGCATACAAAACAGTATTGAATTCAACAGAGGACTGGGATATGTCTTTTTCATACAAAGCAGTTTTGAATTCAACAGAGCGCTGGGATATGTCTTTTGCATACAAAACAGTATTGAATTCAACAGAGGACTGGGATATGTCTTTTTCATACAAAGCAGTTTTGAATTCAACAGAGCGCTGGGATATGGCTTTTTCATACAAGGCAGTATTGAATTCAACAGAGCACTGGGATATGTCTTTTTCATACAAAACAGAATTGAATTCAACAGAGCGCTGGGATATGGCTTTTTCATACAAGGCAGTATTGAATTCAACAGAGCACTGGGATAGATCCTCAATGTGCAGAGCATTACTCAAGATACAGATGTCGCTACTCTCAGATTTTGAGGTTTTGTAAACCTGTGTGAACCTTCCACTGTCAATGGTAGAAGCATTAATCATTCATAACCTGATTTTTATGAACTATGCACTTTGAATTGTATATTGAACAGGTTACCTTGACAAGTTTCTCTTCCTAGACCAGAAACAGTCCATTATATATAGATATGCGATTCACATGTGTAAATTTCTCTATTTTTTTTACGCTATAAAAGTCCACATTATTAGATTTTTGACAGTTTTCAGTAAAATACCAACAAAGCAGAATTGAATTCAACAGAGCGCTGGGATATGGATTTTTCATACAAAGCAGTATTGAATTCAACAGAGCGCTGGGGTATGTCTTTTTCATACAAAACAGTATTTAATTCAACAGAGCGCTGGGATATGTCTTTTGCATACAAAACAGTATTGAATTCAACAGAGCGCTGGGGTATGTCTTTTTCATACAAAGCAGTATTGAATTCAACAGAGAGCTGGGATATGTCTTTTTCATACAAAGCAGTATTAAATTCAACAGAGCACTGGGATATGTCTTTTTCATTCAAAGCAGTATTGAATTCAACAGAGCGCTGGGGTATGTCTTTTTCATACAAAGCAGTATTAAATTCAACAGAGCACTGGGATATGTCTTTTTCATTCAAAGCAGTATTGAATTCAACAGAGCGCTAGGATATGTCTTTTTCATACAAAGCAGTATTAAATTCAACAGAGCACTGGGATATGTCTTTTTCATTCAAAGCAGTATTGAATTCAACAGAGCGCTAGGATATGTCTTTTTCATACAAAGCAGTATTGAGTTCAACAGAGCGCTGGGATATGGCTTTTTCATACAAAGCAGTATTGAATTCAACAGAGCGCTAGGATATGTCTTTTTCATACAAAGCAGTTTTGAATTCAACAGAGCGCTGGGATATGGATTTTTCATACAAAGCAGTATTGAATTCAACAGAGAGCTGGGATATGTCTTTTTCATACAAAAGAGTATTGAAAACTCAAACCTGCATAAGTAAATGTAGCAGTATTGAATTCAACAGAGCGCTGGGATATGGCTTTTTCATACAAAGCAGTATTGAATTCAACAGAGCGCTGGGATATGTCTTTTTTATACAAAGCAGTATTGAATTCAACAGAGCGCTGGGATATGTCTTTTTCATACAAAACAGTATTGAAAACTCAAACCTGCATAAGTAAATGTAGATAAGTGTGCTTGTTGAAAACTTCATGATTTCAGACTTAAATTAAGTATTCTACTTTCTCCACACGAAACAGGACACTGTAGGGTCTCAAACTGTTGAAACTGACTTTTATACTGTAGGAAGCTAGATATGTGTTAGATTAAGTGATGCTATGTGGTTCTTTTGGAAATTATTTGAGAAGTTTTGTCTCGAACTGTTGAAACTGGTTTTCATATCATAGAAAACTAGAGATGTGTTAGATTAAGTGATGCTATTTAAAAGAAAGATTTGAGAGTTTTTGTGTTCCTGTTTACTTGTGCAACATATCAAACTAACCGTAGAAGGATTGCAAGAGCAAACAGCAATAAATAACATAATAAACTACGGCAATTCAGTCCGACCTTTCCCTCTGGGTCTTTAAATAAAAGGGGTGTTTATGTGGAAACTTATTTATAGTTGATGTTTTTTATGTGATCTGAGGTTGTCTTGAAGTACTGACTCTAGAATAATTCACATGTTTATAACTGTTTAAAATAGTGTAAACGTACTTATTTAAGCACGCTCTAATTTTAATATATTATCAAATTTTCATAGATTAGCGCATTGATGAATTGTCGCACCCACAAAGTATACAATAGAGAACATTATACATGAAGTTCAATTGGCGCATTGATAATTTAGGGCCATAGTGAGAGAGCAAAAAGCACAAAACAAGACTACCGCTAAAATATGTATGTTTACAGTATTTTTTGGGGGGGTGGGGGTGTGCGTGTTAATATCAATAGAGCACATTAGTGTCACAATGCACTTCATTTATTTGGGCAAGGCTGACAAATCCAGGAGCTGTTGATCACTGTAAAACCAGCCAAATCTCTATATACCAAACCCCATCAAAATCAATGGTTTTTGTTAAGATAATTATTGGCGGTAATGTGACTTGTCAGTATCGGAGCAAAAAGCACAAGCTTTCAACACCCTTCTGTTGTCTTTCTTGAGTGATGAATGATATGTTCTCCGACACCTGTCACATGACCAACAATGGTCACAATTTCTGTTTTCTATTCTTATTTGAGATATTGAAATTGAATTTAAATGAATTGAATTTCTTATTTAGATGATGTATTTATCCAGCAATCAGCCCATGCCTGGTAATAGGCCCACCCTTATCTAGTTGGGAATATATGCCAACTATTTCACTGATATGTAAAAAGCTGAGCCCCTTCTTTGGGGCAGAAATTATGTGTTTGCCATCTTGGCTTATTTTAGGATAAATAATGGTACATACATTTAACTGTACACAAATGTAAGAATGATGCTCCTTTATAACTTTGGATTCGAAGTGGATACTTCATAGGGCCATCATGTTGTAAGGTTCATTAATTCATAGCATTATTCATTAATTTGTTCATGTTATTATGATACCTGCCCATCATATATACCTAGCAACATTTGATAAAAGATGACCAATTTATTTCAACTTTTTGAATACAGTATCACCTGACTTTACCGACACCTGACCTCAGGGACATACAACTTCACAGACACCTGACTTTACCGACACCCGACCTCAGGGACATACAACTTCACAGACACCTGACTTTTACCAACACCCGACCTCAGGGACATACAACTTCACAGACACATGACTTAACCGACACCCGACCTCACGAGTACAACTTTACCGACACCCGACCTCAGGAACATAAAACTTCATAGACACCTGACTTTACCGACACCCGACCTCAGGGACATACAACTTCACAGACATGTGACTTAACCGACACCCGACCTCAGGAACATACAACTTCACAGACACCTGACTTTACCGACACCCGACCTCAGGGACATACAACTTCACAGACACCTGACTTTACCGACACCCGACCTCAGGGACATACAACTTCACAGACACCTGACTTTACCGACACCCGACCTCAGGGACATACAACTTCACAGACACCTGACTTTACCGACACCCGACCTCAGGGACATACAACTTCACAGACACCTGACTTTACCGACACCCGACCTCAGGGACATACAACTTCACAGACACCTGACTTTACCGACACCCGACCTCAGGGACATACAACTTCACAGACACCTGACTTTACCGACACCCGACCTCAGGGACATACAACTTCACAGACACCTGACTTTACCGACACCCGACCTCAGGGACATACAACTTCACAGACACCTGACTTTACCGACACCCGACCTCAGGGACATACAACTTCACAGACACCTGACTTTACCGACACCCGACCTCAGGGACATACAACTTCACAGACACCTGACTTTACCGGACTTTACAGACACCTGACTTTACCCACACCTGACTTTACAGACACCCGACCTCAGAGACATACAACTTCACAGACACCTGACTTTACAGACACCCGACCTCAGGAACATACAACTTCACAGACACCTGACTTTACCGACAACCGACCTCAGGGACATACAACTTCACAGACACCTGACTTTACCGACACCTGACTTCAAGGACATACAACTTCACAGACATGTGACTTAACCGACACCCGACCTCAAGAACATACAACTTCACAGACACCTGACTTTACAAACACCCGTCCTCAGGGACATACAACTTCATAGACACCAGACTTTACCCACACCTGACTTTACAGACACCTGACTTTACAGACACCCGACCTCAGGGACATACAACTTCATAGACACCTGACTTTACCGAAACCTGACTTCAAGGACATACAACTTCACAGACATGTGACTTAACCGACACCCGACCTCAGGGACATACAACTTCACAGACACCTGACTTTACCTGACTTTACAGACACCTGACTTTACCCACACCTGACTTTACAGACACCCGACCTCAGAGACATACAACTTCACAGACACCTGACTTTACAGACACCCGACCTCAGGAACATACAACTTCACAGACACCTGACTTTACCGACAACCGACCTCAGGGACATACAACTTCACAGACACCTGACTTTACCCACACCCGACCTCAGGGACATACAACTTCATAGACACCAGACTTTACCCACACCTGACTTTACAGACACCTGACTTTACAGACACCCGACCTCTGGGACATACAACTTCACAGACACCTGACTTTACCGACACCCGACCTCAGGGACATACAACTTCACAGACACCTGACTTTACAGACACCCGACCTCTGGGACATACAACTTCACAGACACCTGACTTTACCCACACCTGACCTCAGGGACATACAACTTCACAGACACCTGACTTACTAACCTGACTTCACCGACACCTGACTTCACTGACACCTGACTTTACCCACACCTCACTTTTAAGTCATGTTGTAAAATATATGTAATGTTTATCTTTAATTATATGTTGCTTGAGGCTCAAAGAAATTTCCAAATTCTATCTTTAAATAAGATACTGGTTGTATATCATTGTAGCATCACATGTTACATTACAGATTCTGTAATATCGGACATGATTTGAAGCCTCAACCCCCCTCCAAAAAAATCCTGCAAAAAAATAACTGTTTATTTGTATTTAAAACTGTCTTAGCAACAGTCTTATACAATTAATCAGTCCACGTTGATGTTGTTGAAACCCACGTTTCACTTTATTGATTTCATTGTTGCCCATCTGAGTGCAACAATGGGAAAGATTGTTTAAAAAACAAAAACAAAGCTTACAAAATAAACTCTGCACTGAAAGTGGATTTATTGAAGATGGTGCCAGAGAATGTTTGTAAACAGGAAAAAAACAATGTAATAATGTTACATGGATCTGATTGGCTAAAAAGGTCACATGATAGTGTATCATGTCAAGCTTGTACTACACATAACCAATTTTTTATAATCAAGGGAAATTTAAAAAACTATTCTACCAAGTCGGCGTTGTTAAAACATTTTCATTCATGCATCAACAGTGATGGATTATTGGAGAATTAACAAATAATGTATATGCCTCGATAACACATAAACACACACTGCTGTTCTAAAATAACCCTGTATGATTAATATATGGTCTGAAGGTTTTACAACGACATCATGCACACATACAGCTTGCCCTGTCTAATGGATAAATATTACGAGGCAACTCAGACTTTAAAATTTTGATTATCTTGGTCATGCCGTATCTTATTGGTTGGTCAAAATGCCCTTTGTTACATTTGACTTGGTAGAATAGATATAATCAACATGTGTTTGTATATTATCGTGGAGTTTATAACTTGAGATTTAAAAAAATGTTGAAAAAATAAAAGAATGAAGGGCCAAAATATTTCAAAATATTTTTTCCAGAACATTTTTTTTAATTCTCATAATTACATATTGCGCAACAATATATGCATGTTGTGTTGATTAATTTTTAAATTTGCTGTATATGAATTTTTTGGTACCATCCATTATAACTCATTATTACTAATTATGTTAGCTGATTTTCATAGTGCAATTGTTTATTTTACTGTTTTCTTGTTTTGATTCTAAATAAAAGTAATTAATCACTAAAATTTTAAAAATGTTGTTTTGAATGTCTGAATTTCATTGCATGCATAATTGCTGTGTTTTTCGTTGAATACACACGTCACATATTTTGTGTACGAACGTGGATAATACATGTATGACCTAGTGACATCATGACGTCACTTCCAAATAAGGCCTCACAATAAAAAAAATACAAAAGTAAAGCTCATCTCGAATTTGCCACTGTGGCTTGCTTAAATGAAAAATTCTTAAGGCTTGTTTCACTTAACGCTTACATAATTAACAACAAAAGTCTGAAATATTGTTAAGGTTTTTAATATTCATTTTCATCTGAAACCACATTCTTAATTCTCTTAAAGTCAGTTAACAACCAAAAAAAGAAATATTATAAAAGCTAGCTTTAGACTGAATTGAAAATTTCAGAGATTACCACAAGTCTGTATACATGGAATTTTTGCCAATTATAATATTCATATTTCATTGATAAAATCCATATTCATCCTAAATTTTTGCAATAATTTTGAATTCAATCTCCAAATGGAGGACAAAACTGAAACTGCAGCAAAAGTTCCATGGTATACAGTATCAGATAACTGTGAGTTCTGTTTAAAACATGAACACAATCTGCCGCCAACATGGCCCTGAACCACGATCCTTGTACAAACACACATGCAGGTCACCCATTTGACAGAATATACATGTATACGTAAGCAATGGCAGGTCAAACAATGTTGCCGCCGACTTGGGTAACTTAAGAGAAAATGTCGTGTATTTCATTTTTTAAGAAACTTTGTATTTAAGTGGAAAAAAATGTAATCTGTATTAAGGATCCCATTACCACTGCCAAAAAATGAAAGTTTGCATTCAAAACTTGTTCTTCCGGCATGACTCTACATATATCGAAATATTTTGAGATGAATTAAACAAAATATAATCAACAGATCTAGATATGTTCTGAGAGTAAAATATTCTGCGTGGCAAGACTGGGATTTAAACCCTGGACTTGTTATACCATTGATGAAACTGATTGAGCTACCTGGGCTACATTCGCGTATCCCAGTTCAAACTGTACGTGTGGCAGAAATACTCCACGATAAACGAACGCACTTGGACCGTTCTATAAGCAGAGCTAAAAATGCACAGTTTTGGAGAATAAAAAACAATGTATCAAGAATAGTATGCCCTTCTCTCACGCGTCTACTGAATTACATAACGTATCTTAAAAACTACATGTGGCTTGACATCGTTTTAAAAAGAAATAACGCAAACTAGCAATAGTCAGCATTTTAGTTTCGGTCAGGTATGTCTGGACTTCTCAATCTACACATGCCAAATATTCCTAAGGTCAGCCTCGGTCCAGATCTGTGCCTGATGTTTTCTTTACAGGTTCAACCATTTCAACTGTTTCAACCGGATACGCGAATGTACCCCTGGACAACGGAAGCGTACATGCCCAAATGTGCTACAGTTATATCCAACCGGAAGTTAAGGTTACTGTATATAGGAGAACATGTCAGTGCAGTGGGACAGGGATCCTTAAACTCGATCCATATACACTAAATTACAATCCTCTTTATCAATGATCCCAGACAGATCTGCAGATCTGCTTCCCAGACAAAACCTTCCTGCTACAAGTCCTCTAGTCATACAGATGATGTTTAACCCTTTTATCATTATAGACCATATTGGATTCATCCATATGAATACATGGTAGAGTCTACTGAAGTAATGTAGGGATGAAAGGGTTACCTGAAATTAACAATCCTTCTTTATTGATTTGTCTTGTCATCAAGCAATTCATGTGCTTTATCTCAATTTATCTATCAGTTAAATCTAGTTCATTGTAGGAATGTGTTGACGAAAAGCTTTCCAATCCACATACGTTCTTGTAACAATGAAACATCGGCAAATTGAGAGAGCTTTGTCCTGTAGCCCATTCCGATGATGGCTTAACTTCTACAGAAAGTCCCTGGTGAAGATACTATGCTGCCTTATGAAACCTGGTTCCAATGATACTACAGTTACGTCAGCTTGCTAGAGGATTGGCATGTATTGTAATGTCTTGTATTCGCGTGTCGGACAGGGGACGGAAGTTCTTTTCCTTCACTGGCATTTTTTCCAACTCGTCCAATGTGTCGAACCCATCTATGACCCTGAAGTGAAAGTTCACATGAATATTTATGAAGTAATTAAAGAAACAGCTAATGATTTATCTGTGTTCACTTCAGGAATAAATGTTTAAATGTTTTTGCTTGCATTGGCTGCAAATGAAAAGAAGTGAACCATTTAAAAAATTAGCATAACTAGAATGTGTTCCATGCAAAAGTTTGCAAACTATTTTCCTTCATATATAAAGGACAAACAACAAGCCACCATATTTAACTAAGTATTCAAACAGGTATAGCATTTTAATAGCATAAACTACTATTTCTGATTAATAATATATTGTTTTTCCCTTTAAAACATTGTTAAACAAGGCGAAGTACTGCAAGGCACTCCATAGTCCCTGGACAGTAATGGTTTCTTTATTTACTGAGCTGTACACCTATCTCATGATATAATGACATACTTCTTGCACTCTGCCAACCAAGATATACATGCATACGAAATCTGGTTACTCCAGGTGAAAAAGCATATATATATATATATATATAAAGAAAATATGCCCTGGAAAAACTGTTTCAAAGATTGAGGTCAAAGGTCAAACCATTTGTCACAGTGACCTTCTTTTTAAACTCTAAAAGGTGTACTAGCAAACCAAATCTGGTTACTCAAGATGAAATAGTAAAGAAGATATGCCCCAGACAAACTCTTTCGACAGATGGATGGAGTGCAAACCTAAATCTCTCCCCCCCATGGGACCTTTTGGGGACTAATAAACCAATATAAATGGTGTTTTCATAAATATCTATAACAGGTATACATGTATGAGCTATGTTTGGGTATGCACCCTTGGATATGCCACAAGGGTAATTCATAACACTAGGTTCTACATATATGTATTTCACAATAAAGACACCCTGCTTTCATTCCTTCATAAAAAAAAGTGGCATTAATTCAAATTAATTGATCATTGCCATTGGAAGAACCAATTTTAGATTTCTGTTGAAAACTTCAGGTTTCTGAGCAATCAAAGCTTGACTTACTTTCCAAATATGGTGTACTTGGCATCCAGATGGGGCTGTTTTGCGTATGTGATGAAGAACTGTGATCCGTTGGAATCTGGACCATTGTTAGCCATGGATACAACACCCCGAACATTATGCTTCAAAAGAATTATTCATCATTTAAATTATCTGGGTTCAATACCACTATAGGGCAATCTAATTAAATATACATTACTTCATATAACTTTTCAGATCATTTCACAATGAAATAACAAATGACCGTGGAACATGATTTATTGTGAAATATAAAAAAAGGTGAGAAAATGACGATAAAAATAATAAACAAGGCTGATAGGGCCTGAATTTGATATTTCCACAACATTTTTTTTTCAATCAAACCTGAGTTACATTTTGTACCACAATGTACCACAGACAATGCTTAATTCTATTCAATCAACAAACACATTAACTTGAAATAATTTCATTGCTGTCTTTATCCATCTCCGATTCCTCCACTGAGACATCTTCCAACCATCACCTACAGGACGTTGGACTCCTTCGCTTATAATTGTGTTGGTTCTCCATCACTTTTATTATTTTCTGCCTTGCCGTCTATAGACGATATGACATGTCTCTGTATGTAACAAGCTGTTCGATATGCAAATGAGATTGTTGAATTTCATGTTTGAGAGTTCATACATACATTTACAATGGTGTATATACTGTATACCAGTCTCACCTTAAGGTTGTCACGAAACTCATCTTCAAACTTCCGTTCCCAGATACTGGTACCACCTTTCCCTGTCCCTGGACAGACAAAATAATAATACAATATAAATACACTGTATAATAGCACAAGTTATTTCCAAATTTTTAAAGCAACAGACATGTCGCCAACTTCAAAATCCTAGGATTAAGCCCTCGATTCCTGTGCTCTCTACACCCCTGTTAATATATATATATGTCATAGCAAAATTGAAGGAACGAAGATAGCTGTTTAATTGGTCTATGGTAAAAAAAAAACCTGACCAATCGCTAGTCTGATACCTGTCCTTTGAAGATTACAAAGGAGAGACGCCCGACTTCAAAGCCTGTCAATTTTTACCGTTACGTGACCGTGAGATTCTTTTGATGTATATATATCAAAGGATCGAACTAGTCTTCTTGCCTCATCAACAGTGTGGCGCACACCGAGCCTTCAATTTCGCTATGACATATTCCAGGGGTGTAGAGAGCGAAAGTGAGCGTAACCCCTGGATATTGAGGATGCCTTGCAGATGATATGAGTCGACTTGTCTGGAAACTGTTATAGAGAATCCTGTATACCTGTGGTCACAGAGTAGTACTTCGATTTAAGTTAAAAGTGAATCATGAACTGGGGTAATGGTAAAATTGATCAGTTTTGATCTCAGAGTAGCTCTTTTGTAATCTTCTAAGTACAAGTACTATTATAGCCAGAGTTTGCCCTGGCCCTGACACCATCAGACCTAGACATTTTGACAGATGGATGTCTGGTGTGGGACATCTATCTGTCAAAATGTCTAAGTCTGGTGTCAGTGCCAGAGGAATCTCCAGATAAGGTACTATCAGCCTTGCATTTAGTTAGCGTTTGATGTCTGGAACTTATCAAATAACTACCACTGTGAGCCTTTGATTCTGTCATAAGAAAATCTTAAGGTGCAGAGCAGATATACATTGTGTATAAAATCTAGAGAAGCCCATGAATTTTGAAATGTGAAATCTCTCACACTGGCTCCCATGATTGAACACTACAGAGCTTGAAAATACTGTAGTACAGTACAAGTCCAGTCCAAATAGCTTCTGTTGATTCATTACACAGGTTTGCAAATACAACATTGAACTAGCTCCACATCCTGTCCTGGCTTGGTGTCACTTATCTTTAGCACGGAGTGGCATGGGGACTTGCATAAAATTGTAATAATTTTCAATGTATTAGCAAATAAATATTAAAGAAAGAAAGAAATAATCTTTATTTAACATCATGTAATTTTTCAACAACAAACATAAGCTCTATAGAGCTTTTATTACGACGCGGCTAAGGGAACAAAAGCTGTTTTCAGGCGGAGGAAAGTCCACGGGGGGAAAACCACCGTGCCATCTCTTTTTCCTCCACCGCTGGGGATCGAACCGAAATTTTTGGGAGTAGCTTGAAGCTTGTGCTTGATTGCACACAGTAGTAATGACTGTGCACGTTAGTGATCACAGCCTCTGAGGCACCCAGAATATATATGCCCATTCGTGTTGTTACCTGTTGGGTCTCCTGTTTGCACCATGAACCCTTTGATGTTTCGATGGAATATACAGCCTTTATAAAAGTCACTTGCACACAAAGCCAAGAAATTCTAAAAGAGATAAATAGGAATTATTACCTCAGTAATCTGTACATATAATTAAGCTTAAAACTACAAGTACATAAACAGAAAATACATATCTGTGATTACTTTCGGAATTCAAAACTCATCAGCTATCATTTTATATACTTCATTCTACAACAAACTCTACCAATGTAAGAAAACAATTAAATTTTGCTTAAATAAAAAAGAAATAATTTGCTTGCATGATAAGCATAGTCTGTAATGCATGATCATAGGTATGAGCCTTTGAAGAGTTAAATCAAACCTGAAAATTCTTAAATCAGAATTCATACATATTTATTCATCATCCTTTTAAACTGGGAGTTATGAGGTAAATAACAAGAGATCCAGAGGGATCCCACCATTGTACCATATCTTCATTGATTCACAGCTGTCAGTTCGATCTTTTCTCTTCTTTTCTCTTGTCTGTTTGATCGAGTCATGTAACAGTAAATGCCCATTGAGGTAACTTTTGACCTAAACCTCACACTGCTGTGTATTAAAGACAACCTTCAAAGTGAGTTTGTTGTTTCACATATTTACTTGTACAGTACTTAATATGAACGCGATAGAACCGATCATTGCAATCTGACAAAGATCTGTAAAGTGCTTCCTGGGAGATAGTGATAATATTCTTGAAGTGTCGAAATCCAAGATGACCGTCTGTGGCCATCTTGTATCTTTTTCATCAAATCTCAAAAAAATACATGCACAATTATTACAACATTTACTGTCAAAATCCAAGATGGATGCCTGATTAGTCCCTTTTGGCCCTGTGCCTCAGCCCCTGAAATGTCAGCCTCTCTATTTGTTCAATTTTGAATCCATCTCACCTAGGGATACTTCCAATCAAATTTGGTTGAATTCCAATCAGCGGTTTTGACAAAAGGATAGTTTGAAGAATTTGCTGACGGACCAACAACAGATGCCACGGTATGGCTTAAGCTTAAAAAATGCATGCTTTACCCACTTTTTATTGTACAATACAGGTTGTCCTTAAAGTCAGGTGTCAGTAAAGTCAGGTTGACTGTATATTACAGGATGTCCATAAAGTCTGTTGTCAGTAAAGTCAGGTTTTACTTTATATAACAGGATGTCCTTAAAGTCTGGTGTCAGTAAGGTCAGGTTTTACTATATATTACAGGATGTCCTCAAAGTCTGTTGTCAGTAAAGTCAGGTTTTACTGTAAATTACAGGATGTCCTTAAAGTCAGGTGTCAGTAAAGTCTGGTTTACTGTATATTACAGGTTGTCCTCAAAGTCAGGTGTCAGTAAGGTCAGGTTTTACTGTAAATTACAGGATGTCCTTAAAGTCAGGTGTCAGTCATGTCAAATTTTACTTTATATTACAGGATGTCCATAAAGTCTGTTGTCAGTAAAGTCAGGTGTTACTTGATATAACAGGATGTCCTTAAAGTCAGGTGTTAGTAAAGGCAAGTTTTACTTGATATTACAGGATGTCCTTAAAGTCAGGTGTTAGTAAAGTCAGGTTTTACTGTATATTACAGGATGTCCATAAAGTCTGTTGTCAGTAAAGTCAGGTGTTACTTGATATAACAGGATGTCCTTAAAGTCAGGTGTTAGTAAAGTCAAGTTTTACTTGATATTACAGGATGTCCTTAAAGTCAGGTGTTGGTAAAGTCAGGTTTTACTGTATATTACAGGATGTCCATAAAGTCTGTTGTCAGTAAAGTCAGGTTTTACTTGATATAACAGGATGTCCTTAAAGTCAGGTGTTAGTAAAGTCTGGTTTTTCTGTATATTACAGGATGTCCATAAAGTCTGTTGTCAGTAAAGTCAGGTTTTACTTGATATAACAGGATGTCCTTAAAGTCAGGTGTTAGTAAAGGCAAGTTTTACTTGATATTACAGGATGTCCTTAAAGTCAGGGGTTGGTAAAGTCAGGTTTTACTGTATATTACAGGATGTCCTTAAAGGCAGGTGTTAGTAAAGTCAGGTTTTACTGTATATTACAGGATGTCCATAAAGTCTGTTGTCAGTAAAGTCAGGTGTTACTTGATATAACAGGATGTCCTTAAAGTCAGGTGTTAGTAAAGGCAAGTTTTACTTGATATTACAGGATGTCCTTAAAGTCAGGGGTTGGTAAAGTCAGGTTTTACTGTATATTACAGGATGTCCTTAAAGTCTGGTGTCAGTTAAGTCAGGTTTTACTTTATATTACAGGATGTCCTTAAAGTCAGGTGTCAGTCATGTCAAATTTTACTTTAGATTACAGGATGTCCATAAAGTCTGTTGTCAGTAAAGTCAGGTGTTACTTGATATAACAGGATGTCCTTAAAGTCAGGTGTTAGTAAAGGCAAGTTTTACTTGATATTACAGGATGTCCTTAAAGTCAGGGGTTGGTAAAGTCAGGTTTTACTGTATATTACAGGATGTCCATAAAGTCTGTTGTCAGTAAAGTCAGGTGTTACTTGATATAACAGGATGTCCTTAAAGTCAGGTGTTAGTAAAGTCTGGTTTTTCTGTATATTACAGGATGTCCATAAAGTCTGTTGTCAGTAAAGTCAGGTGTTACTTGATATAACAGGATGTCCTTAAAGTCAGGTGTTAGTAAAGTCTGGTTTTTCTGTATATTACAGGATGTCCATAAAGTCTGTTGTCAGTAAAGTCAGGTGTTACTTGATATAACAGGATGTCCTTAAAGTCAGGTGTTAGTAAAGGCAAGTTTTACTTGATATTACAGGATGTCCTTAAAGTCAGGTGTCAGTTAAGTCAGGTTTTACTTTATATTACAGGATGTCCTTATAGTCAGGTGTCAGTCAAGTCAAATTTTACTTTATATTACAGGCTGTCCATAAAGTCTGTTGTCAGTCAAGTCAAATTTTACTTTATATTACAGGCTGTCCATAAAGTCTGTTGTCAGTCAAGTCAAATTTTACTTTATATTACAGGATGTCCATAAAGTCAGTTGTCAGTAAAGTCAGGTTTTACTTTACATAACAGGATGTCCTTATAGTCAGGTGTTAGTAAAGTCAGGTTTTACTTGATATTACAGGATGTCCTTAAAGTCAGGTGTCAGTTAAGTCAGGTTTTACTTTATATTACAGGATGTCCTTATAGTCAGGTGTCAGTCAAGTCAAATTTTACTTTATATTACAGGCTGTCCATAAAGTCTGTTGTCAGTCAAGTCAAATTTTACTTTATATTACAGTATGTCCATAAAGTCTGTTGTCAGTAAAGTCAGGTTTTACTGTAAATTACAGGTTGTCCTTAAAGTCAGGTGTCAGTAAAGTCTGGTTTACTGTATATTACAGGATGTCCTCAAAGTCAGGTGTCAGTCAAGTCAAATTTTACTTTATATTACAGTATGTCCATAAAGTCTGTTGTCAGTAAAGTCAGGTTTTACTTGATATAACAGGATGTCCTTAAAGTCAGGTGTTAGTAAAGGCAAGTTTTACTTGATATTACAGGATGTCCTTAAAGTCAGGTGTTGGTAAAGTCAGGTTTTACTGTATATTACAGGATGTCCATAAAGTCTGTTGTCAGTAAAGTCAGGTTTTACTTTACATAACAGGATGTCCTTAAAGTCAGGTGTTAGTAAAGTCAGGTTTTACTGTATATTACAGGATGTCCTTAAAGGCAGGTGTTAGTAAAGTCAGGTTTTACTGTATATTACAGGATGTCCTTAAAGGCAGGTGTTAGTAAAGTCAGGTTTTACTGTATATTACAGGATGTCCATAAAGTCTGTTGTCAGTAAAGTCAGGTTTTACTTTATATAACAGGATGTCCTTAAAGTCAGGTATCAGTTAAGTCAGGTTTTACTGTATATTACAGGATGTCCTTAAAGTCAGGTGTTAGTAAAGTCAGGTTTTACTGTATATTACAGGATGTCCATAAAGTCTGTTGTCAGTAAAGTCAGGTTTTACTTTATATAACAGGATGTCCTTAAAGTCAGGAACAGTTAAGTCAGGTTTTACTGTATATTACAGGATGTCCTTAAAGTCAGGTGTCAGTAAAGTCAGGTTTTACTTGATATTACAGGATGTCCTTAAAGTCAGGTGTTAGTAAAGTCAGGTTTTACTGTATATTACAGGATGTCCTTAAAGTCAGGTGTCAGTAAAGTCAGGTTTTACTTGATATTACAGGATGTCCTTATAGTCAAGTGTCAGTAATAATGGAGTAAAATTTCAGTGAAGTCAGCTAAAAATGGGCTTAAAGATATTTATTAACACTATTCCTATATATTGTACTGGTAATCTTACATTGTCTGGTATATCTGTGTAGATTAATGTAGTTGATTGATGTTTGGGTCATGACAAAGGGTCAGATTTTCTCTAAAGTTTGACAAATTATATTGTCCACATAGAAACTAGTTCAGATTTTCAGGAAAGTTTGACAAATTATTTTGTCCAAATAAAATCTAATCACTTTATTGCTGACATATCTTTTATGAACATTTATTTATTTCAATCTGGCATTCCTTAGATCCTACGTTTTTAATAATTATAAGATATACTTATCTAAAATAGATACTGTTATATACAGCAATAAGAATTAATGATTTTATCTTTTGTTTTTAAATGGAATATAACCTTAATTTTTATTTCTTGCAATAGACATTATTGTCTTTGTGCGATATACATACACAATATTTGTAATATGCATGGTAGCGGTACAGAATAAGTTCTGACAATAAGTTACAACAGGCAGCCTTAATACAATCTGTACATATATAATATATACTGTACTTGTATCATATATTGTTAAATCCTGTCTTACTTAAAGCTTGTTGTATTGCTATTTCATGGTGACTGTCTGTCTCTGTTATATGTTGTGATATGTAAATGTTCATGTTTCTGTCTTGATAAAGGGGCGGATCACTCTGGGAAATAAATAAATATCTCGGTCTGAACTGTCGTTAGGCACTTCTTTGCCAATATGATATAAACATATATTTATATAATAATATAAAAAACAATGCCAACAAAATACAAAAAGTTCACATTTTATGTAAATCAAATTATGGTAATTTTACCAATTAAAACTATCAACAGGGAGGTATATATACATACACTTTGGGGTTGTCTTGTTACCTAATACACATATAACTATCAGACACTACACAGCTGAGGTAAAACTGTAGGTATGTATAGATACCAGGGTCTGTAAACACGACCTACATTGACCTACTCCACAATCTACCCTAATACGTTTTCTGTAGTCCTGTCGGCTACCTCGCACAACAAGGAAGTTCTATTTTCCGTATAGTTACCAGCTGAACAGGTAGATCTCCAAATGGTGGCCAAGGAGCGTATTCAGTTAGGACTTGTATAAACAATGAGGAACAGACATTTACCAGAAATATTTCTAAAGAACAAAACTGAATTCTGAGCCAGAAAACATGTGATTTATGAATGCAGTAAGATAATGGAGGTTTACCTGGACAAGGACCTACATTGACCTATTACTACGCAATCTATCCCTCTATTGTCACTGTGTGTATATTGATAACCACATCAAACAGGGAAGTAGAATTGTCTGTATAGTTTCAAGTCTGAACAGAATGATCTATAAATGGTGGCCAGCAAGGCTTGTTCAGTTTGGACGTTGTATTAACAATGAGAAACTGACATTGACCAGAAATGTCTCCTTGGTCTGTCAGCCAGAAAACAAGTGATTTATCATAACAACTAGATGGAATTTCATTCCAGGCTTCGTTTCCAATGCTGGTGATATAGACAACAACAATATGTACCCGTTTCCTTGACGTTTACATTCTGAGGCTTGGAATGAAAGTGATCATCAGGTAGTTATATGCTTTCAATCTTTACAATTATGTTTTATGAACACATGTACCTGGATTGGAGCTCAGTGTAAAGTCAAGATTTAGAGACATAAAATAAAGTATATTTTGTGCCTGTTATTCAATATCAGTTATAATAGACAAGTTATTTGGGTCTATTTATAGACTTCCTTTTCTCTTCCTCAACTTTTTCATCAACATGGCAACACCCATAGGTCAAATCCCTCTCCGTACCTGTACTGAACACAAGGGGAGACATCTGGAACTTTACTGTGAGAAATGTGATACACTTGTATGTCTTAAGTGTCTGCTATCTACTCACAAAGGCCATGATGTTTGTGAACTCAGCGATATTACTTCTACAAAGAAACAAGACATTCAAAACTTTATTGACAGAACTGAACAAATTCACCTAGTACAGGTTAGGAAATACATCACATCTACTGATACACTTCTTAAAGACAACACCAGCGATTTTGAGAAACTTTCGCACAAGTTGCAAATGCAAACAGGAAAATTAAAGAATGACCTCGACTTGCTTACAGCACAGACACTGTCTCTTTATGACAAAATGGAGGAGGATAATACAAAGCTGATACAGAAATACAAACAGGGCCTTGAAATGTACGACAAGCAACTCAGACAACAAATTCGAGAATGCAAAGCAGCACTCCAGCATGGTTCTCACATAGAAATCTACGACACAGGATGTGAAATTCATTCCCAAATAAGTCTCCCTGTAAAACCTGTCCTGCGTACTGCCAGTTTCACTCCAAACGAAACCTTTCAACATCACCTAGAACTGGCCGTAGGGAAAATTGCTATGTACAAAATACTGCCACAGACCAAAGTGTTGGAGGATTGGGAGTCTCCTGTTGATGATATTATAGAGTGTATCTGCCCCACCACTGAAGGTCAGGTGTGGACCAATGTGCATTACATGAACACATTAACTCTCCTGGACAGGAAGGGGAAAGTAATACAGGAGGTCAAACACAAAACTGGCATCATTGACTTAAGTCTGTCACCAACAACACACACAATGTGGGTCTGTGATACAAAACACAACATCATGGAGCTGGTATCAGGACAACTAACAAACAGATTCAGCACCAAGGAGAGACCCAGGTGTATATGTGTTACTGCCAGTAACCATATCATTGTGGGGATGACCAAAAACATCTCCAAATTTACCACAAAAGGTCAAATGGTACTCACTACAAGTGCTACAGGGACTGGGAAGCCATTAGTGTGTTCACCACATAGGATCTCAGAGTGTCCTGTCACTCACAATGTCGCAGTGGTTGATGGGAATTATAATAGTGAGGATAGTGGTGGGATACAACATGTTTCTGTTATTGACACTGATTTCAAGGAACTGTTTGTATATAGAGGTGACATCCCCAGTACATATAAACGATCATCACATGAAGGAGATAGACCATTTAACCCCAAGGATGTGGTGTATGACAGTGTAGGGAACATTATCATAGGGGACTTTAAGAACTTCAGAGTCCTACTCATCAGTGGACGTGGTGTGTTCCTCAGGATCATACACACAGACCCATTGCATACATGGGCTGTAGGTGTAAACAGGGAGGATGTCCTGTGGGCGGGGTTTCATAGGAATTATGTTAAACTACTACAGTACAGCAGTTGGTATAGTTACCATGACAGCACAGAATCAGACCAACAAAACTGATCACAATAAACAACCAGTCAACATTCTACCCTGATTGTACATCATCACAATCACTGGAGAAAATCTATTCAACATTCAAGTGATTTTTTGCTATTATGATCATCAGAGAAAAATCAGTCAACATTCTAGAGTGATTAAGAATTCATTCTCATCAAAGTCTGTGTGGGGAACAATTTTGTTAAAGCAAACTCAATGTGTTGCTTAGCCACTAAAATGAACTCATGTATCTATGATCTACAGTCTATTGTTTGAGACATTGTTTATTGAACTATACCAACGACCTCCAAATCACTGACTGGATAGTGGGACAAACAGATAAGTTGTGGCTGGATTTAGTTGGACAGTGCTTGGATAGTGGGACAACTGTACAAGTGGAGACTGGGATAGTCAAAACACTACATGAATGTTGGCTGGATAATGTGACAATTAACTGTATAAGTATTGACTTGATAGAGTTGAACAACTTCATCAGTGGTGACTGGATAGTGGCCATGGGACCACTGTAGAAGTGTTGACTTGATAGAATTGTAAAACTTTATTAGTGGTGACTGGATACAGTCTGACAACTAGATAAGTGGTGACTTGATATAGTCAGGCAACTGTATAAGTGGTGACTGGATATAGTCAGACAACTGTATAAGTGGTGACTGGATAGTGGGACAACTGTATAAGTGGTGACTGGATATAGTGGGACAACTGTATAAGTGGTGACTGGATATAGTGGGACAACTGTATAAGTGGTGACTGGATATAGTGGGACAACTGTATAAGTGGTGACTGGATATAGTGGGACAACT